>NW_024070206.1:31484247-31658852 GCF_014754425.2 Oryx dammah
GTGATCACTCACCTAGAGCCAGACATCCTGGAATGTGAAGTCAAATGGGCCTTAGAATGCATCACTACGAACAAAGCTAGTGGAGGTGGTGGAATACCAGTTGAGTTATTTCAAATCTTGAAAGATGACGCTGTGAAAGTGCTGCACTCATGCCAGAAAATTTGGAAAACTCAGCAGTGTCCACAGGACTGGAAAAGGTCAGTTTTTATTCCAATCCCAAAGAAAGGCAATGCCAAAGAATGCTCAAACTACCGCACAATTGCACTCATCTCACACGCTAGTAAACTAATGCTCAAAATTCTTCAAGCCAGGCTTCAATAGTACATGAACCGTGAACTTCCAGATGTTCAAGCTGGTTTTAGAAAAGGCAGAGGAACCAGAGATCAAATTGCCAACATCAGCTGGATCATCGAAAAAGCAAGAGAGTTCCAGAAAAACATCTATTACTGCTTTATTGAGCACGCCAAAGCCTTTGACTGTGTGGATCACAATGTACTGTGGAAAATTCTGAAAGAGATGGGAATACCAGATCACCTGACCTGCCTCTTGAGAAACCTATATGCAAGTCAGGAAGCAACAGTTAGAACTGGACATGGAACAACAGACTGGTGCATGCTGGAATCAAGATTGCCGGGAGAAATATCAATAACCTCAGATATGCAGATGATACCACCCTTATGGCAGAAAGTGAAGAAGAACTAAAGAGCCTCTGGATGAAAGTGAAAGTGGAGAGTGAAAAAGTTGGCTTAAAGCTCAACATTCAGAAAACAAAGATCATGGCATCTGGTCCCATCACTTCATGGGAAATAAATGGGGAAACAGTGGAAACAGTGTCAGACTTTATTTTTTGGGCTCCAAAATCACTGCAGATGGTGATTGCAGCCGTGAAATTAAAAGACACTTACTCCTTGGAAGGAAAGTTATGACCAACATAGATAGCATGTTAAAAAGCAGAGACATTACTTTGCCAACAAAGGTCCATCTAGTCAAGGCTATGGTTTTTCCAGTGGTCATGTATGGATGTGAGAGTTGGACTGTGAAGAAAGCTGAGCGCTGAAGAATTGATACTTTTGAACTGTGGTGTTGGAGATCCAACCAGTCCATCCTAAAGGAGATCAGTCTTGGGTTTTCATTGGAAGGACTGAGGCTGAAGCTGAAACTCCAGTACTTTGGCCACCTCATGCGAAGAGTTGACTCATTGGAAAAGACCCTGATGCTGGGAGGGATTGGGGGCACGAGGAGAAGAGGAGGACAGAGGATGAGATGGCTGGATGGCATCACCGACTCAATGGACATGACTTTGAGTGGACTCCAGGAGTTGGTGATGGACAGGGAGGCCTGGGGTGCTGCAATTCACGGGGTCGCAAAGAGTTGGACACGACTGAGCGATTGAACTGAACTGAGCTGAACATTTAAATCAGTGAACTTTCAGTAAAGCCGCTTATCCTCCATAACATGGGTGAGTCTTCAATTAGTTCCTTAAATGTAAAGACTAGAAGGAGGCATTCAACCTCCAGACTGCCTTTGTACTCAAGACTGCAATGTCAGTTCTTGTTAGAAATTCCAGTCTGTCTGCCAGACCCTCATGATCACATGAGCCGATTTCTCAGCCTCTCTTTCTCCCTCCTTCTCCCTTTCTCTATCCTTCTTTCCCACCCAGGTCCTTTCTTCTGTGCTTTCCCCAAATTTTGGTCATTTATCACAGGCTGGCTCGTGTGTTTATACCTTTTTTCCTGTCCACGTGTGGCTTTAAAGACTATGCAGTGCCATATTTTCCTTGATTGGTAATTTCCTAAACTAGACAGTCATGTTAGTTGAAATACTCTCTGAAAATGTCAAATCCTTGGTGGTGGTGGTTTAGTTGCTCAGTCAAGTCTGACTCTTGCAACCCCATGGACTGTAGTCAACCAGGCTTCTCTGTCCATTGGCTTCTCTAGGCAAGAATACTGGCGTGGGTTGCCATTCCCTTCTCCAGGGGATCTTCCCGACCCAGGGATGGAACCTGGGTCTCCTGCATTGCTGGTGGCTTCAAATCCTTAAAGTCTCTCAATTATTTGATTCAATTGTCAATCATATGCACCACAATCCTCATAACATACTAAAAATGTATGCATGTGCTGCTGCTGCTGTTGCTGCTATGTTGCTTCAGTCGTGTCTGACTCTGTGCGACCCCATAGATGGCAGCCCACCAGGCTCCCCCGTCCCTGGGATTCTCCAGGCAAGAACACTGGAGTGGGTTGCCATTTCCTTCTCCAATGCATGAAAGTGAAAAGAAAAAGTGAATTCGCTCAGTCGTGTCCGACTCTTAGCGACCCCATGGACTGCAGCCTACCAGGCTCCTCTGTCCATGGGATTTTCCAGGCAAGAGTACTGGAGTGGGGTGCCATTGCCTTCTCCGATGCATGTGCTAATAACACGCTATCGTGAGCCTTTTCCAAAATGTGATTAAAAGTCACCCTGTGTGCTTTGTCATCTTTTTGCATCACTAATTTTCTGTTTCTAAGTGAGAGTAGAGATAACTGAGTAAATTGTTCTAGCTACAGGTTTACAGGCAAGGAGATAGGATTTTGTGACCTGTGGTTTTTCAGTTCTTTAGATTTTACCCCATTCATTCAGAGCTTCATTTGTTATATGCCAGTTGGATATGACTCAGTTGTCAGTCCTTAGTGCAAAATGATCAAGCTGTGACAGGATGGACTTGAAGAAAGGCATGACAATGATCCTGCTCATCTCTGTCACCTCCCTGGAAGGAGCCTGGGAGAAGATACCAGTCCACGCTCATTAAAGACTTTCCTGGGCTGTTCTCCATCCTCTGTACTGCCAGTCCAAACAACAGCCCCCTTCATTATTCTTGACTCTATTTTACATGTCAGTCCCCAGATGTCTGAAACTATAATTAATTTCACTCTGTGTCTTATCAGTGCTTCCCTGGGGACTCAGGTGGTGAAGACTCCACCTGCAATGTGGGAAACAGGGGTCTGATCCCTGGGTCGGGAAGATCCTTTGGAGAAGGGAATGCCAACCCACTCCAGTATCCTTTCCCAGGAAATCCCATGGACAGAGGAACCCGGTGGGCTACAGTCCACAGGATTGCAAAGTGTTGGACACAACTGAGCAACTTAACAATTTCACTATGTCTTATTATGCAGAAAAGCCTCATTGACTTTATATTGAATATAGTATATTTAATTATTTCGCAGAAGGAAATCTACTGGCCAGAAGTGTGCTTGTGTGCCTCTTGTAAGATCTGATTTCACCAGAAAGCTTTGCTGTCACAGCCAATCATTTCCGATGTCAAAGTTAACACTCATTTACATGATAATACAACAATAGCATTTAACGCCTTTCATCAAACCAGATTGGAAACACTAATTAGTTATACTCCATTGCATTCTGGTGGGGTGCAGTAATGATGCTTGTTTTATTGATACTGAAGCACAGACAAGAAACAAGTGTCTTGCCCAAGGCAGAGAAGACAACGTCAAAATTGAGGTGATCACCCTCGTGCCCTGTCCACTAGACCTCTCTGGACTCAGAGCATAAATTTTTAAAATAGTACCGAGATCTCATCTAATGCAATGAAAAAGTCCTGCCATATCAGCTGTTGCATTTTTGTCTGATACATTTAAATAAAAATTTCTAAGCATTAAATATTTAAGAAGAAAAAAATTTAATGACAAGAGGAAACATCTCAAGTGCCTGACATTAGTACATCATAGCCTCATTCTCCCCAAAGAGCTGTGAGTTCAAAATGAATTCAGCTCTTGCATCCCTGGCACAGTACATCACCATGCTGGGCAGACCAAGTCAACTGCATTGAGGCAAAAGGCTTCTTGCTCAAGCACAAGTTCAGCCCTCAGAAAGTTGTTGTTCAGTCGCTAAGTCATGTCTGACTCTTTGGGATCCCATAGATTGCAGCATGCCAGGCTCCTCTGTCCTCCACTATCTCCTAGAGTTTGCTCAAATTCATGTCCATTATGTCAGTGATGCTATCTAACCATCTCCTTCTCTGTCACTTCCTTCTCCTTTTGCCATCAATCTTTCCCAGTATCAGGGTCTTTTCCAATGAGTTGGCTCTTCCAATCAGGTGGGCCAAAGTATTGGAGCTTCAACTTCAGCAACAATCCTTTCAATGAGTATTCAGGGTTGATTTCCTTTAGGATTGACTGGTTTGATCTCTTTGCAGTCCAAGGGACTCTCAAGAGTCTTCTTCAGCACTACATTTTGAAAGCATCATTTCTCCAACTCTCAGCCTTTATGATCCAACTCTCACATATGTACATGACTACTGGAAAAACCATAGCTTTGACTATATGGACCTTTGTTGGCAAAGTGCTGGCTCTGCTTTCGAATTGCTGTCTAGGCTTATCATATTAAAAGCTCTCCTTCCAAGAAGCAAGTGTCTTTCAATAAAGAATCTGTCTGCAATGTGGGAGACCTGGGTTCGATCCCTGGGTTGGGAAGATCCCTGGAGAAGGGAAAGGCTACCCACTCCAGTATTCTGGCCTGGAGAATTCCAGGGACTGTATAGTCCATGGGGTTGCAAAGAGTCACACACGACTGAGCAACTTTCACTTTCAACTAAGGGGTTGTGTTAGTCACTCAGCTGTGTCTGACTCTTTGTTACCCTGTGGACTGTAGCCTGCCAGGCCCCTCTGTCCATGGAATTCTCCAGGCAAGAAATGGAGTGGGTTGCCATTCCCTTCTCCAGAGGATCTTCCTGATCCAAGGATTGAACCTGGATCTCCTGCATTGCAGGCAGATTCTTTACCATCTGAGCCATCAGAGAAGCCCATCCTCAGGAGGTTACTGGGGCCATATTTCCTGGTGATAGACTGCCTGATCTAAACATGTGATCTCACCAACAGTTGAAAGGAATGGTGATGCCTCACTGTACATAAAATTCTTGGCTCGTTAAAATTCTGGATACAATTTACTTTTAAAATCATGGACTGATTTTTTTTTTCTTTTCTTAAAAGGGGCTTCCCCAGTGGCTCAGATGGTAAAGAATCTGCCTGCAATGCAGGAGACCCAGGTTCGATCACTGGATCAGGAAGATCCCCTGGAGAATGGAATGGCAACCCACTCCAGTATTCTTGCCTGGAGAATTTCATGGACAGAGAAGCCTGGTGGGCAGTCCATGGGATCACAAAGAGTTTGACATGACTGAGTGACTTTTCAAAAAAATATTTATTTATTTATTCTGGCTGCACTGGTCTTAGTTGTGACAGGCTGGTTCTTTTTAGTTGTGGCATATGGAATCTAGTTCCCTGGCCAGGGATCAAACCCAGGCCCCCTGCATTCAGAGCTCAGAGTCTTAGCCACAGGACCACCAGAGAAGTCCCCATGGACTGATTTTCTTCTCATTAAGATTATTTCTAAGAGTGGTATGGAAGCCTTGCTTTTGAGCTGTAAATGGAGTAGTTTGGATCAACTCCAGGGCTTAAACTTGGCATGCCTGCCAATTTAACCACCAACAGGAGTTTCTGTTCTCTCAGTGGTTGAAATGAAAATGTTCAAATTCTAGAAAAAAAAAGCCTTCAAAATGTGACTTTTACAAGCATAAAACCAGTTGTATTTCATTTGGGATAGTTCATTCAAATTACAGAGGCTCCAATGATAGAAACTTATAAAATGATAAAATGGTAAAGTGATAAAATGATAAAACTTATAAAATGGTGTTGCTAAAAGTGGGTTAAATTTTCTCACTAAAATACATATAGTGGGTCAACTTGCTGACTTTGGTCTGTAATCTGCAAAATGGGGATATTTGCATTATACACAGCTCATGAGTATTTTATCTATAATACTAAATGTCGAACAACTCATTAAAAGTGCTTCACTGAAAAATTTATTTTGAGAAGCCAAGTGAATGAGGCACGGTGTTAAGATGTGTATGGTCCCGGTCTATATCTGCCTTGTAACCCTGTGTGTTGTTTCGTCTGTGGCTCCGTCGTACCCATCTCTTTTGTGACCCCATGGATGGTAGCCTGCCAGGCTCCTCTGTCCATGGGATTTCCCAGGCAGGAATGATGGAGTGGGTTGCCATTTTCTTATAGCTAAATATGAATGCACATGGGTGAGTGTATAGTGGGAAGGGAGGGTGTGGTGGATCAGAGATGACGAGGAGTTCTGCGTATTCTTCCCAGTGAGAGGTGGGGTCTGTTGCCCTCCCTTTGAAGCTGGTCTTAGCCTCTAACCTGCTTCAGCCAAAAGTACGCTGCTGCAGAAACTGTAGGACTTCTGAAGCTAGATCAAGAAGTCTTACTGTTTCCACCTGCGTTTCTTGATTTTTTTTTTTTTTTTGTGGGGGGGATGCTCCCTCTCAGAACTCAGCTGCCATGCTGTAAGAAGCTCACGCTAGTAGCCTGCCTTAGCTGAGCTTTCTGCCATGCGAGGGAGCCATCTTGGATGGTCCTCACAATCTTCAGGAGAACCAACCCTGCCTCACGACTTTTCACCTTTAGAACTGAGGCTCATATGTTTCTGTGGGTGAAGGCAGCTGTCTATGACACTTTGCTAAGGCAGCCCTTCTCCCTGCACTCTGCTTTCAGAACTCTTTCAAGTCAGGATGCGAAACAATCACAGGGTAAATTTCCCACCTCAGGGATCACAGTCCTTGTTGGTCTGATAGCCGGTGTCTTAAAAACTAGCATCTGTGATTTTTTTTTCCAAATAGAAGGGGAACTCTGGTCCCTGCTATTGCTTCATGGAAAGCAGAAGTCCTCAGTCATTTGATTCTTGATTTTTTTTTTTGGCCATTCTAGAGGTCATGCAGGATCTTAGTTCTCTGACCAGGGATCAAACCCAGGCCCGCAGAAGAATGGATTCTTAACCACTAGCCCACCAGGGAAGTCCCTTATTAGATTGATTGCATCATGCCCACTATCACTTTTAATATTCTTGTGATCCTATCCCTGCCAACAGGATTATAACCCTTGAGAGGAGAGGCCATTTCTGACACTTCTTTGAACTGACCACAATGCCTGGGCTAGTATTGTGCACACAGTTAAGAGTGCAACACACCTCTGAGTTGACCATTACATTTTCAGTTCCTGGAACTCAGCATACTGAGGATTGACTCATGATGGAAAACCAATGGATGTGACATTTCTTATTCAACTTGCTACTTTTAGCATGTGAAAAAATAGCCTGAAATGAAAACATCTTTGTTCCTATCTTGTTTTCAAAGAACTGACGCTTTGACTCTTTCTTTTAAAAATTAACAGCCACATACATTACAGCACAGAGCTGTGGGAGAAATTCTTGGGCCCAAACCACACAGACTGTGAAGTGAAATGAACAGCCTGTCACTGCTCATCTGGATTTCCAGTCTGTCATTTCTGTTTGTCTCTCAGCTTTTTTCAGAGAAGGATAGAACACTATTTGGTATCCAGGCTTTTGTTGACAAAGCCATGAAAGGAAGAACAGAGAATTAGATTTTTTGGTTTCATTCTGGAGCTTCAAAATTACTCAGCTTTTGTTGTAATGCTAAAAGAAGGGGTCCACTGAGAGCTAAAGATATGCAAGAAACTCCAGTCTAAGATTTTCCAAGTATAAGCTGTTTGAATCACATAGCTTTAGATTCATGGCTTTCATATATTTACAAGGCAGGCAGGAATTTTTGTTTCACTTTCAACAGAGAAAAGAGCCACTTTTACATGACCAGACTGCTGACAGAATGTGCTAATAACATAATCTTATACATTTAGTTCTCTGTGGTAGCTTAGACGTAAAGAATCTGCCTGCAATGTGGGCAGCTTGGGTTCGAACTGGGAGAGAATATCCCCTGAAGGAAGACATGACACCCCACTCCAGTATTCTTGCCTGGAGAATCCCATGGACAGAGGAGCCTGGGAGGCTACAGTCCATGGGGTTGCAGAAAAGTCAGACACCACTGAGTGACTTTCACTTTATACACTTATTTAAGAATCAGCAGTCAGGTCCCAACCTCAGGGCCTTTGCACTTACTATTCCCTCTGGATTGCTCTTCTCCCAGGTATCTATCTGCAAGGCTCCCTCCTCCACTTACTTCATTTGAGCCTGTGTTCTCAGCAAGCCCTTCCTTGATGATTCTATCCAAAAGAGCATTTCAGGGACATTCTTGGTGGTCCAGTGGTTGAGAATCCATCTGTCAATGCAGGAGACATGGGTTCAATCCAGGAAGATCCTACGTGCTGCAAAGCAACTGAACCTGCACGCCACAACTGCTGAGCCCATGTGCTGCACCTGTGGAAGCTCTCATTCTCTAGAGCCTGCGCTCTGCAACCAGAGGAGCCACCGCAATGAGAAGCCCTTGTACCGCAACTGGAGAGTAGCCCCTGCTCGCTGTAACTGGAGAAAGCCCGAGAGGAGCAGTGAAGACTCCCCACCGCCAAAAAATAAATTAATCAAATAATTTTTTTGAAAAGAGCACTTCACCCCCCCACTCCTATGCCATGTGACATTCCCTCCCGCCCACCTACACTGCTTTATTTTCTTCATTCCATTTATCACTCACCATCTGACAGACAAAAGTATATCTGAATACACATATATGTTTATTCCATCATATGCATATGTTTATTGACTACCCCCTCCCTGGCTAAGACTATAGACTCCAAAAGAATAGAAGTTTCTTCTGCTATCGTCTTAGCGTTTAGAAGAGTGTCCTGTGCACAGTGTGCAATCAATAAATATTTGTTGAACAAATGAACAAATATTTGCTGCTTTCCTACTCTGCGCTCCCCATGTGGCTCAGACAGTACAGAATCCTCCTGTCAATGTTGGAGATCTAGGTTTGATCACTGGGTCGGAAAGCTCCCCTGGAGAAGGGCATGACAACCCACTCCAATATTCTTGCCTGGAGAATCCCATGGACAGAGGAGCCTGGTGGGCTATGGTCCAGGAAGTCGCAGAGTTGGATACCACTGAGAGACTAACACACATACTTTGTGCAAAAGCACTGGAGGGACTATGGTATGAATTGCCCCAACCCCTGTTTTCGGAGAAAAGGAAGACAAGCACAAAAATCCAGGACTATGCTACAAAGCAGGAGAACGGATTAAATAGCATATTTTGGAAGCACAAAGGAAGGAGGGAGAGTGGCTTTTGAGATGACCCTTCACCACAGGAGTGTGATGAGCAGAGGGGAGGGTTGAGAAGTCTACCCTGAAGGCAAGTGGCATTTGGATCCTGGCCATGGCAGGCCTGACTTGGTTGAGTTTGGGAAGATGCAGCAGGAGATGAGGTGAGAATGGAGGTTTGGAGGCTTGATCACAGAAAGCCAGCAAAGCCTTTTGAATTTTATCTTAAAGGCATCATTAAGTAAGGCAGGATTTTAAAACTATCTTTAGCTGGTCTATCTCCTGTCCAGGAAACCTGGGTGTTTATCAGAGTACCACTGAACCTGAGCTCACTGATTTGGTGATTATGCTTATCTTGACCGCCTAAACTTATAGATTTTTCCTCAGCAACAATGTACCATGAAAATGTGGCCCCACTGTAAGCATAATCAAGGGCTTTCACATCACTTTGCTCATTGATTTATTTACTTTTTTTTTTTTTTAATAATATACTTACCTGACATGGGCTCTTCATTTATGTTTTGGTATAAAAATGAACCCAGCATTTTCTTGAAGAAGCCACCGGATCTGGTTACATGTGCCCAGTGAATTCAATGCAATCAGTGCAGGAAGGACAGAACAGTGAAGGGGGACCTAAATCATAATATCCTCCCCACCTGAGCAGGGAAGTGTTACCGGCTGATGGAAAACTTATAGACTATCAGAGCTTTGTAAACAACTTCCCAGCCCTTCCCACTCCATCCAGCTCAAACCAATCCCACCAAGAACCTAAGCTTCAGCCAGTTGGAATGGCAGAGCCAATGGCTCCTAGCTGCTCAGCATCTGAGTCAAATCTGAGTCAGGTCAGAACTCTTTCTAACCTCATCTCTGTGGCTGAAGCGGGTTATGTCAGGGCTACTGGAAACCATAGCAGCAACGCAACCACTTTTCTAGTCTGTCAGCTTTACTTAACAGTTTTAGGAAAGGGGTAGTTAGAGGAGGAGGAGAGAGATGAGTTAAATAATTTCAGAAATTAGTAGTATTGCACATTTTAATGTTCAAATGAGGACCTATTAGGGGCTTCCCTGGTGGCTCAGACAGTAAGAGTCTGCCTGCAGTGTGGGTGACCCAGGTTCAATACCTCGGTCAGGAAGATCTCCTGGAGAAGGAAATGGCAACCCATTCAAGTATCCTTGCCTGGAAAATTCCAAGGATGGAGGAGTCTGGCAGGCTACAGTCCATGGGATCGCAAAGAGTTGGACACGACTGAGGAGTGCAAAATATACTTAGGTTTTAAATCTGAAACACGAAATGTCACAGAAAAGTGCATTAGGTGGGTTTTTCCAGGCTTGTTACTCTGTCCCCTGGTACAGGTACTAGTTACTGAAAAAGTTTGAGATACAGTATCCTACCCCACCGTGACTGGAATTGAGTACTCATCTTCCTATTATTTATTTATTTATTTATTTTTAAACATCAAAAACCTTTTGTATTGGGGGTATAGCTAATTAACAATGTTGTGATAGTTTCAGGTGAACAATGAAGGGACTCAGCCATACATATACATGCATCCATTCTCCCCGAACCCCACTCCCATCCAGGCTGGCACATATCACTGAGCAGAGTCCCCTGTGCTATAGAATAGGTTTTTGTTGGTTATCCATTTTAAACATACCAGTGTGTTCATGATGTTCCCAAAGTCCTAAACTGTCCCTTCCCCCCTGGCAACCATTCATCTTCCTATTTTTAAATGGAAGTATTTTTGCTGGATGGAAACAAAAGGAAATTCCAAGGATACCCCCTGGACTCTAAAGAAAACCTTACGGGGACTTTCCTGGCAGCCCAGAGGTTAGGACTCCATGCTTTCACTGACGGAGGCCCAGATTCGATCCCTGGTAAGGGAACTAAGATCCCTCAAGCCAAAAAAGAAAAGAAAACATTGCAGCGTAGTCTATAGCAGGAGAAATTGAAATCATCCACGACATGGACACGACTGAAGTGACTTAGCACATGTTTTCAATCGTCATAGAAGACAATAATTTAACAATTTTTTCTTTCTTTCTTCCTCTTCTCCTACTTGGACCTCAGGGGCTGAGCTGAAGTTGATCATGCTCTTCCGCTCTTGACTCATCCTCCTGGGTCTCTGCCAGGCCCTCTCTCAATTGAGTGATCAAGCACTTTTATCTCCATCCTCCACTTCATCCCTCCTCCCACCACACACCACCTTCCCCAGGGGGTTTAAGATGAGCTTTTGTTGTTGTTGTTGTACACCTCTTGCCAGACATCTACCTCTAATCCATTATTTCTAAAACAACCTAGAACTCCACCGAGTTTTCCTTATTCGTTCTCCTAGTCATGAGCCAGAGATTGCCTGGTGAGAGAGCTCAATCCAGTCCAGTAGGGTTTTATAGAAGTTCAATTCTTTGTATTTCGCCAATGTGGAAAACAACCAAAACTTGTCCTGCTGTTATTAGACTATTATATGTACCCTGTCTGACCTTGACTTGGTGCAGGAAGGAAAGAAAAAAAGATGAGAATTGCTGAGTTTGTCTTTCTCTGTTCACTTAACACCCTTGAGTGGTAGACCCATACATTTTAAACAAACTGGCCATTCCATGGTAATCTTTCAAGGTCATTTCTCCAGGCTGAGTCCATTCAAAACCACTGCTCAAGACATAGATTATGTCTGGAGTACTGTTAATTCAGGGTCAAGGAACAGACATTGCGATAACCCACAGAGCTAGTTATATTAGCCAGGAGGAATGTACGTTGTCAGCCACTATACAAAGATCCTATCATAGCTGAAGCTTCTCGACATAATTCTCTCCCATGCTTTGTCCAGGGAGGAAAGTGTTGCAATAGTCAGGGTAACTGACAATTTAGTTTTCGAAATACAATATGGGAAATTCAGGATAAATAAGTAAGTGTCTTTTGGTCCACTGGATACTTACAGAGCTAAAAATATGAGAAACCAAAGGGGATATGTTTTATAAATGATGAGAGGTATTTTAAGGAACCAACAATATAATTTTAATGCATTTAATTTTTCAAACTATGCCACAGTCTCCATGTGGTAGAGAATGGTTTTGGCCTTTAGAATGTGGTGTCCAAGTCTCCCATGTGTTGGTTGTAATTGAATCAAAAGTTGGAGGAGGTGGCCTTCCCTGGTGGTTCAGTGGTTAAGAATCCACCAGCTAATGCAGGACACATGGGTTCAATCCCTGGTCCAGGAAGAGTCTATGTGCCTTGGGGCAACTAAGGCTGTGTGCCACAGCTCCAGAGGCTGAGCAGCAACTACTAAGCGGCAACTACTGAGCCCGTGCTCCCTAGAGTCCGTGCTCTGCAACAAGGGAAGCCACCACAATGAGATGCCCACACACCACAACTAGAGAGTAGCCCCTGCTCACAGCAACTAGAGAAAGCCTGTGTGCAGCAATGAAGACCCAGGACAGCCAAAGATTAAATAAATCAATTAAAAAAAAAAGTTGGAAGAGGCAATAAGGAGTGGGTGGAAAAGACAACTTAGATTAATGTATTTTCTTTTATCCCAAACACTGAGGCTGTGAGCTTGGAATCAAACAATGACAGACAGACTAGGAGGAAGGGAGAGAAGAAAGAAAAAAGAAAGAAACAATAAAAGGTAGAAAGGAAGAAAGTCTATGTGAACTTTTGAAGTATAATCTTCTTCACATGATCCAAGTACCGAGTGCTTCCTTGTGGACTGATTCCCTAGGTCTGAGTATCAAGACTGTGTTAATGAGGGAACAAACCCTGAAACGTGGATGAACAAGAAAACCCCAGTTAAGAAAAACATACTTGGGCTTCCCTGATGGCTCAGAGGTAAAGAATCCTCCCACCAATGCAGGAGATGTAGGTTCGATCCCTGGTCCTGGAAGATCGCACATACCTGGGAGCAACTAAGCCTGTGTGCCACAGCTACTGAGCCTGTGCTCTAGAGCCCAGGAGCCGCAACTACCCACGCCTGTGTGGTCTAGAGCTCATGTTCTGCAACAAGAGAGGCCACCACACCGCAACTACACTCGCTGCAACTAGAGAAAGGCCCGTGCGGCACTGAGGACCCAGAGCAGCCAAAAATAAATAAATAAATAAAAAGAAAAGAAAAATAGGCTCTGCACTCAAAGCCATGTGATACTGAGCAAATTATTTTTTTTTACTAAGTCGTATTTTTTTTCTCTTTGGTATAATCGGTGAGACAACTATCTTACAAGGGATTGTGCAGACCAAGAGGGTACGCTGGGAAATTTTTAAGTGTTATACAAGTGTAAGGGATTCTCCCAGGTTCAAAAGGAGATATACCTTCAAGGAAGTTAACTGAATGGATTAGGCAGATGAAGTGCCTACTTGGTCAGTACTCCTTTAAGATAAATCATGATGTCTACGTGATTTCAGAGGACACTGCCTGGTGGACTGGAGTTCGTGCTCCAGGGACTGCGTTCGTTCCACCTACCACCTCTCACTCCATCTTGGCTATTGTTGTTTACTTGCTAAGTCTCGTCTGACTCTTTGCAACCTCAAGGACTGTAGTCCGTCAGGCTCCTCTGTCTATGGAATTTCTCAGGCAAGAATACTGGAGTGGGTTGCCATTTCTGTCTCCAGGGATCAAACCAGCATCTCCTGCATTGGCAGGCAGGTTCTTTACCACTGAGCCATCTGGGAAAGACCTTCCTGAGTTATATCCTTTTAAAATAAATTGATGACCTGGTGAGTATAATGCTTATCTGAGTTCTGTGAGCCACTCTAACAAATTACTCCAACCCCAGGAGCAGGCTGACAACCTAGATTGTGACTGGCGTCTGAACAGGGGTCGGGGGTGGGGGACAATCTTGCAGGATGGAGCCTGTTACCTGTGGGATCCGATGCTGTCTCCCAGTAGAGCTGAGTTGAATTACACGACACTCAGCTGGTGTCTGAGAGTTGCTTGTTGGTGTCAGGAAACCCCCAAACTCCCTACACTGGACTTGAGTGCAGAACCTTCTAGCTGTTTACAAACAACCACATTCCTTTAGGATAAGAAACATATCCTATGTTACTTGTGTCCCTGCTCCATTCTTCCTGTTAAGACTGTTTCCTTAACAATTGTCCCAAAGTATTGCTTATTTCTTTTGGAGAAGGCAATGGCACCCAACTCCAGTATTCTTGCCTGGAAAATCCCATGGGCGGGGGAGCCTGGTAGGCTGCAGTCCGTGGGGTCGCTAAGAGTCGGACACGACTGAGCGACTTCACTTTTTCTTTTCACTTTCATGCATTGGAGAAGGAAATGGCAACCCACTCCAGTGTTCTTGCCTGGAGAATCCCAGGGACAGGGAAGCCTGGTGTGCTGCCGTCTATGGGGTCACACAGAGTCGGACACGACTGAAGCAACTTAGCATTGCTTATTTCTTTACTTGACTTTTAAAATAGATTTTACTTCTGATTATAAAAAGAAAGTATATGCTTGCTTTTGGAAATTTAGAAATAGGAAAGTAAAAAAAAAGAAAATGAAAAGCTGCCAAAGTAATAACCTCCCAGCAATGCCTCTGATAACATTTTCCTTCATGCTATCTGCCTGTTGGTCAGGGTGTGCAGATGTGCTGTGGTTGACACTACAGGTTGTTCAAGGACAGCCATTTCTCCCCATTTTCATTGATTGGAACCTAGTTGTGTTCAGCTTTTTAGAGCCACATGCTTGAGGGAGGCTGGCTGGAGTCACTCTCGAGTCTCCTGTTGCTGGGCCAATGATGCCTTAAGATGAGACGGCAGGGGAGGTGTGGGGGCTTGGAAATGGAAGCACGGGAGGGATGCCCCTTCGGCACTGACCCGGGCACTCTCTGCATCTTTGGATCATCAGGGAAGACAACGCCAGCCCTGCCAACGGCAGAGCGGAGGAAGGAAGGACACCTCCCTTCTTGATGGGCCACCGAATTCACGGGCTCCTGAAAGACACTGCTGGACTTCCTGCTTTGTGAGATAACAAGTGGCTGCCTTGTTTAAGTCCCTTTCAGTTGTGCTTCTGTTACTTATAGCCGAAGCAATCCTATTCATCATGCATTCACTCTCTCAATAGTGTATTGTGTGCACTTTCCTTGTCGCAAAACAGTTTTCAAAAGCAGACACTGCAAAATTGGGATGACTGGTTGGCTTCTTTTTCACAGGACTTTGAGCTTTTTGAGTGCAAAGATCGGAGGTTTCGTTGTTTTTTGTTTTGTGAGATTTTTGTTTTTTGCCCTTATGCACGCATGCCAACTCACTTCAGTTGTGTCTGACTCTTTGAGAGCCCATGGACTGTAGGTGGCCAGGCTCCTCTGTCCCTGGCATTCTCCAGGCAAGAATCCTGGAGTGGGTTGCCATTTCCTACTCCATTTGCCCTCATACTCAGACCCTAGTATAATATCTGGCACAATGCAGCCACTGAAACTGGTGAAATTGGTGGAATGAGGAAACTGATGACCAAAAAGCCACCAGACTATAGGCGACAATTACTGAGCATAAACATATAGTACTTAGTCATTCTATAGAAAGCTGGACTTACCAAAGTCACCCTGAGCCTGTGTTTGCTGAAGGTAAATCTTCAGGAAAAACTATAACATTTTAACCTGAAAACTGACGACTGGGCTCAAAACTGGAAATGGGATATTTAGCAATGTTAAAAGAAGAGAAAAAGGTTGTGGTATAACCCTGGGTTGGATGGCACTCGTCCATATGCCCATGCCTCATCGAAAAAAGAATTCTTCACAAAGCTGTGTCTAAGAATTCATTTTTTTTAAAAATATAAGGGTGCTGACTACTAGTTTGGATGAATGTGGAAGGGCCTCCTAATAACCCTTCTCCTCGCCCTTTGTCCTTTTCCTCTCTGAGCAGCAATGTGACCTTGCCAGTGACCTCTTACTCCATGCGTATTTTCCCTGTAAGACTGACGGCACGTTCTGTGAAGTCAAGGACCGCGTTTGCCCTCAACCCCTGAACTCAGCACTTCAAAATTTTCCCACAATTTGTTGAATGATGGCTAAAAAGTGAGGCGGGAAGTCAGGATCACACAGAAATCCAAGTTGTCCATGAACTGATTCTGTAATTCAGACTATAGATGGAGAAACAGGAGTTGGAGGGATGCTGGGAAAAAAGAGGGGGACTTCTAGGCAAGGAAAGAATTCCACTTTCACCCCCACCCACTCAGCTGTTCTAATGAAATGCACTAATATGAGCTATGCACAAGAGGGCAGCTCCGAGCTGTGGTGAAGGCCAACTTGTTGAACAGTATGATCCTTGGTAATGTTACTTTTTAATAATATCTGTTAATATACAGGTGGTTGCAAATACACCTTCTTTTATTAAAAGCCAGTGGAACAGCCAAATCTTTCTTTAATAGTGTCATTGTGCATTCCAGAAAGCACATTTAATCTACATTAAATAGGAACAAAATACGCATTTAGGGTTCCTCATTTGCTTTCTGTGGTTCATCGTAGGAGAAATAAATTAGTTCCAGAAAGGAACCAAGAAGTTCATGGATTTTTTTCAGGCAGTCGGTTACCAAGGCTTGACCTGAACTTCTGTACCGAGCGTGGGCTAATGACAGGGCAGTGAACTGTAATTAAAAAAAAAAAAAAAAAAAAGGATTCTAGTCCAGGTTCTCTAACTAGCTGTGTGGCTTTGAGTAAGGCATCTAGCATTTCTGGGGCATATTTTTTCTTATTTGCAAAATAAAAGGACTCAGTAGGGCCAACAATCCCCAATCCAATAAAACTGTGGGTTGCAAGCTATCTAAATTCTCTACCAAGCCCACAGAAGTAAGGAGAAAGAGGTGAGAAAGGGAAGAGGAGCCAAGTCACAACGAGCTACGGGGGAGGGCAGAGGAGGTGAGTGGACCTGGGCTGAGAAAGCTGTGCCTTTGGGGAAAACCTTGGACCAAAGTCTCTTCAAGCTCTCCTTCTGATGTTCTACTACTTCCTACTTTATACTTTCACTTAAATCTCTGCCAGAGACTCAACAGCCTCACATCAAAGCCACCATCTTCTCCCATAAACCATTTGTCATTCCCATCATCCTTGCTTGGCGATCTCTCTCTTAAGTTCCCTACTCCTCACCTAGACCCAAACCCAGGCATCCTTGCCAGCTACTAATCCTAGAACTAAAGTCTGGTGAGGGAGGGCATGGAGTTAACAAATATATGATGGGGGTGGTGGTGGTTTAGTCGCTCAGTCGTGTCCGACCTTGCGACCCCATGGACTGTAGCCCGCCAAGCTCCTCTGTCCATGGGATTTCCCAGGCAAGAACACTGGAGTGAGTTGCCATTTCCTTCTCCAAACAAATACACAGGCCATTATAAAGGGTCGTAACTTCTTAATTGAAAACAATGCCAGCATGTGTGTGTGTCTGTGTGTGCATGTGCACACACAAGTGTGCCTGTGAGAGAGAGGTACCAACTTTCGATGGCTAGGAGAGGTTTCTCTGAGAAGATGATATTTAATATGAGGCCTGAAGCAGCTGGACGAGAGAGAAGACGCACAAGGAGCATTCAGAGCAAAATAAAGCCTGGGTGATATGGGGTAGTGAGTGAGCAAGAAATGGGTGAGAACTAGACGGAGGAGGCCCACAGAACCCTCCAGGCCAACCAGGGACAGCTTTGTTCTAAAGGACCTGGCAGGTCATCTTTCATTTAATCCTCTTATTCATCGTCTATGTCCAATCAGTCATCAAGTCTAGTTAATCTTTGTTTTTTTACATCTTTCCTATCTCTTACATCCTTTCACATTTAATCCTAGACCTGATTTTGACTGTAAATCTCTATGAGACCTCTCCATGAAGTTTCTTTTGAAGAGTGGAAATAAATCTTCATATATATTTTTTGAACAGCTTTATCACACTCTGATTCAGTTTATTTTTAGCAAATACTCTTCAGTCGACCAGTAACGTTTCATAGGTTAAGTGTGAATACACCTGTTTTATATACACACACACACACACACACACACACACACACACACACATTTATTCACAGACCTGGTTTGAATCACAATTCCCCATGTGGCATCTCCTTGCAAATTTCTTTCAAAGAGTGGAAATAAATCTTCATATGAGCAACACACGTTCTGTGAACAACTTCATTACAGATCAACCAAATTTCTTCAAACATGCCAAAGGCACTAAGAAGGGCAACTTAAAAGTTCTAAAGGAAGCAGTTTGCATTTGAGGAAAAAAAATCATAAAAAAAGTATCAGAGTGATTTCTTAAGTGGTAAAATCTCCCTTTTTGCCCTTTTTCTTGAGTTTTAAAAATAGCCTAAATGGAATCTTACTCAACTTTCTACAAGAAAACATACCTTTAGGCTGAGAGACAGCATAAGAAATTTCATCCTAAAGAATTTTTTTTTTTGGAAGGGGGAGGGAAAGGGTGAAGTTATAAGAGCCTCAAGATAGAGGCTTCTAATTAAATTGCCCTCTCAACCAGAACTGCAGAGTATACGCTATAATCACCACAATTCAGTTTAAATCTGGGACGGAATGATAATTTTGTTAGTTCAGAGGTTTTTTAAAACTATGGCTCATAACTGCTGGAGAGTTTCCGATGACTTTCCATGGTTCTGCGAGGCATGTGTATTTGCTGGGGGACCAGGGGACTTGCAGCAAACAAATAAATAAGGTAGATTTCACAGTCTCAGGAAGTTTAAGTAGGTCTCAGATGAGATGAGATCAGGAAGATGATCGGGAAGTGCTGTCCTTGTCTTTCTGGCTTTGCAGATGACAACAAATCCACAACACATTATTAGTGAGAAAGTTTTGAGTCCTTTTCCTACTAATGGTGATGGACTTGCCCTTATTCACCTGCATCCTTCATCCCAGTTCATCTTCAGTGTGGGTTTGGGAAGTAAAAGCTGATTACTGGAGAGGTAAAGGGGAAAAGGATAAGGTAGGTTCAACCCACAACACTGGCCTCAGGCTTTCAGGTGAACCCACTGAGCTGACCAGTCACCAGCAAAAAATATCATACATTCAACTATCTTGATTGATTGTAAATAGATGAAGGGGGTACTGAGACAGAAAAGGTGCACAGGATCAAAAGGCTTACATTCTTGACAAGCAGACATTAATGGATAAACATACAAGTAATAGGACTTCCCTGGTGGCTCAGTGGGTAAAGAATTCATCTACAATACAGGATCCCCTGGAGAAGGAAATGGCAACCCACTCCAGTATTCTTGGTGGACAATTCCATGGAGGAGCCTGGCAGACTACAGCTCATGGGTTGCAAAGAGTCCGACACAAATGAGCGACTAAATTTTCAGTTCAGTTCAGTAGCTCAGTTTTGTCCGACTCTTTGCAACCCCATGGACTGCAGCACGCCAGGCCTCCCTGTCCATCACCAACTCCTGAAGTTTGCTCAAATTCATGTCTATAGAGTCAGTGATGCCATCCAACCATCTCATGCCTGTCATCCCCTTCTCCTCCCGCCTTCAATCTTTCCCAGCATCAGGGTCTTTTCCAATGAGTCAGTTCTTCCCATCAGGTGGCCAAAATATTGGAGTTTCAGCTTCAGCATCAGTCCTTCCAGTGAATATTCAGGACTGATTTCCTTGAGGATTGACTGATTGGATCTCCTTGCAGTCCAAGGGACTCTCAAGAGTCTTTTCCAACACCACAGTTCAAAAGCATCAAATCTTCAGCACTCAGGTTTCTTTATAGTTCAACTCTCACATCCATATATCACTACTGGAAAAACCATAGTTTTGCCTTGACAGACCTTTGTTAGCAAAGTAATGTCTCTGATTTTTAATATGCTGTCTAGGTTGGTCATGGAGAAGGCAATGGCACCCCACTCCAGTCCTCTTGCCTGGAAAATCCCATGGATGGAGGAGCCTGGTGGGCTGCAGTCCATGGGGTCTCACGACTGAGCGACTTCACTTTCTCTTTTCACTTTCATGCATTGGAGAAGGAAATGGCAACCCACTCCAGTGTTCTTGCCTGGAGAATCCCAGGGACGGGGGAGCCTGTTGGGCTGCCGTCTATGGGGTCGCACAGAGTCAGACATGACTGAAGCAACTTAGCAGCAGCAGGTTGGTCACAGCTTTTCTTCCAAGAAGCAAGCATCTTTTAATTGCATGGCTGCAGTCACCATCTACAGTGGTTTTGGAGCCCAGAAAATAAAGTCTCTCACTGTTTCCCCATCTATTTGCCATGAAGTGATGGGACCAGATGCCATGATCTCAGTTTTCTGAATGTTTAGTTTTAAGCCAATTTTTTCACTCTCCTCTTTCACTTTCATCAAGAGGCTCTTTATTTCTTCTTCACTTTCTGCCATAAGGGTGGTGTCATCTGCATTTCTGAGGTTATTGATATTTCTCCCAGTAATCTTGATTCCATCTTGTGCTTCATCCAGTCCGGCATTTCACATGATTTACCCTGCATATAAGTTAAATAAGCAGGGTGACAATATACAGCCTCAATGTACTCCTTTCCCAATTTGGAAATAGTCTCTTGTTCCATGTCTGATTCTAACTGTTGCTTCTTAACCTGCATAGATTTCTCAGGAGGCAAGTAAGGTAGTCTGGTATTCCCATCTTTTGAAGAATTTTCCACAGTTTGTTGTGATCCACACAATCAAATGTTCTGGCATAGTCAATAAAGCAGAAGTAGATGTTTTCCTGGAACTCTCTCACTTTTTCAATGATCCAATGGATGCTGGCAATTTGATCTGTTTCCTCTGCCTTTTCTAAATCCAGCTTGAACATCTGGAAGTTCACGGTTCACATACTGTTGAAGCCTGGCTTGGAGAATTTTGAGCATTAGTTTGCTAACATGTGAGATGAGTGCAATTGTGTGGTACTTTGAACATTCTTTGGCATTGCCTTTCTTTGGGATTGGAAATAAAACTGACCTTTTCCAGTCCTGTGGCCACTGCTGAGTTTTCCAAATTTGCTGGCATACTGAGTGCAGCACTTTCACTTACCAATAATTAAGGGCACCAAACAGTACCCACAGTCACTGTTTTTCACTGCCATAGACTTGGTTTAAAAAAATGCCTGTTTGCTTAAGAATGCCCTTGATGAGGCAATAAAAATCATTAGTTGTATTAAATTTTGACCCTTGAGTACAAATCTTTCTACTATTACAAGTAATATGTTAATTAAAACTGTAATAAGAACTACGATAGAAATCTCAAGGTTTCCTAAGAGAACGAAACGTGGGGACTGAGTCTAGCTGAGCAGTCTAGCTGGGCCCAAGGAAACCTGTCTTTTGAAAGAGTAATTTAAACAGACATCTCAAGGATGAGGAGGAAAGTTAACCAGGCGAAGAGTCATGAGATTAGCATTCCAATTAGAGGAAACAGCATGGTGTGGGCAAAGTTCCTGGGGTGAGGAAGAGCTTGACCCTTGCAAGGAACCAAAATGAGCCCATGGTGTCTAAGAGCTGTGGTGCCCAAAGGGTGGTCCATGGGGTTCCTGAGAAGCATCAGGAAGTCGGCAAGGTCAAAATTGTGTTCATCATGACACTGGGATATTTACTATTTGCTTTCTTTCACTGTGTTGACATTTACAGGAATGATGCAAAAGCAAAGGTGGGTCAAACTGTTGGTGCCTTAGCAGTTACAGGGCTTCCCTGGTGGCTCAGACGGTAAAGAATCTGCCTGCAAGGCAGGAGACCCAGGTTCGATCCCTGGGTTGGGAAGATAATGTGGAGAAGGGAATGGCTACCCATTTCAGTATTCTTGCCTGGAGAATTCCATGGACAGAGGGGCCTGGTGGGCTATAGTCCATGAGGTTGCAAAGAGTCAGACACAACTAACACTTTTCCTTTTCAATAATAAAGGACAGCAAACAGTACCCACAATCACTGGGTTTCACCGTCACACATTCGGTTTAAAAAAACGCCTGTTTGCTTAAGAATGTCCTTGGTGTGGCAATAAAAATCATTACTTGTATTAAATCTTGACCCTTGAATACAAATCTTTTTATTATTCTGTGTTGTCAACTGGAAAGGGCACAGAGAGCACTCTTGCTGAGGACCCAAGTATGAAGGTTGTCTCAAGACAACGCATCTGTGCAATCGAGCTGTGTGATGCACTTGCGACTTTTTCAAGGAAAAGCACTTTCAGTTGAAAAAACAACTGGCAAGCCAACCATGGTATGGAAAGACCTGGGAACCGGCAGCCATTTGCTTAAAAGTGAACGAAGGATGCCTCTCACTTCACAGAAAGCAACATACGTACTTGTTGCCAGTGATAAAATTCAAGCTTTCATATGAAAACTGTAGAATTTTGGAAGACTCCTATCTGCTACTGTAATATTGATATCTTCTCAATACTTACAATTACTTTCTTTTCTTATCTTTTCTTTCTATTTTTAGGGTGTGTTGTGGCAATGTGGGATCTTAGTTCCTCCACCAATGAGGGAACCCTTGCTTCTTGAAGTGGAAGCGTGAAGTCCCAACCACTGAGAATTCCCCATAAATACTTTCTGATAAGATGGATGGTGATGACATTCCAGGTAGGTCTCAGACAATATAATCTTTAATTCTTCCTCAGATTTATCAAAACCTCCACTGTGGAAAACTGTATTATATTTATAAACACAGATACAAAAATTCTAATTAGAATAGAAGCAAATACTGTGTCAATAAGTCAGTTAGCATTTACTCCGGGAATGGAAAAAGTATTTTAATATCACAAAATTGGTTAACATATCTTTCCTTTAAAAACCAAGGGAAAATTTAATATAACTTTCTCAACATATACTTAAGAGGCATTTGATTCAACATAGCAGATATTCCTAATAAAATTCTAACTAAAATATGATTACAGGAAACTGCTTAACTATAATAAAAAAATCTCCAAAAAACTCTCCTCCAAATATCTTAATGGCAACATTAAAATTATTTCATTTAAAATCAAGATCTAGACAGGAAAGTCTGTTATGACAGTTTGTCTTGGGAGATCTAGTGAATGAAAATTTTAAAAATGAATTACAAGTAAATACTTGAAAGGAAATGAATACTAGATATTTTTGCTGACAATATGAATTTCCAACAGATCCTATTTTTTAAAGCACTAAAATTAATAAGAAACAGAGGATATTAAATAAATACCCACAAAATATTAGCTTTTATTTATTCTAACAATAAACATGTAGAATTGGAAAAGGGAAAATATTTTATTCATTAAATAGTAAGTAAAAATATCAAGGAATACAGTTAATATCTCAAGGGTTATAAAATAAAGCTGAACAAATGGAAATATATACTGCCATGAGAAGGTGAAATATCACAAAATTATTAATTCTCCCCCATGTATATAATGTCACTATCATTACAGTTGCATGGTTTTTGTTGGTTTGTTTGAGTTGAGGAAGAGACAGGATAAACAGTTTTAAACTTTATATGAAAGAATAAATGTTCAAGTGTATAAAAAAGAACAGTGACAAGGGAATTGCCTTACCAGACATCAGAGTATATCATTAAGTTATTATGAAATAAACATGGTATTGGTGTGAAATGAGACACAGTTCAGTGGAAAAGAGAATCCAGAAATAATCTTGAATATGAGAATTTAATACATATTATACATCAAATGTGGTAGCTCAATTTATTGGGAAAATAAATTATTTTTAAAAGGATACCACTATAACTGCTGTCTATCAGAAATAAAATAAATTCTTACTTTACACCATATACTAAAATACATTCCCCAGAGATTAATCTTCATAGTAAACAGCAAAACAGAACAAAATATTGCCTTAATATCTAGGAGGCTTTGTGTGCAATCTAGGGAGAAGGAAACTGTAACAAGATTGGAAAACCAAGAGACTATAAAAGAAAAGATATATCTGACCACATTGAAAATGTTTATGGTAAAAGACATAAACAAACTCAAAACTCAAATGATTGATTTGTGAAAAAAATGCTTGTAATGACAAATCAATTTATATTTTTATTACTTCATCTAGTATAGAAACTGTGTGGAAATTAATGACAGAAATTATATAGGGATTAATTTAATTTATATAATATGGAAATATTTTATAAATTGGCAACTCAATAGAAAACTGGTCAAAAAATATGAAAAAGCAATTTCAGTTCAGGTCAGTCGCTCAGTTGTGCCGACTCTTTGCGACCCCATGAATCGCAGCACGCCAGGCCTCCCTGTCCATCACCAACTCCCGGAGTTCACTCAGACTCACATACATCGAGTCAGTGATGCCATCCAGCCATCTCATCCTCGGTCATCCCCTTCTCCTCCTGCCCCCAATCCCTCCCAGCATCAAAGTCTTTTCCAATGAGTCAACTCTTCACATGAGGTGGCCAAAGTATTGAAGTTTCAGCTTTAGCATCATTCCTTCCAAAGAAATCCCAGGGTTGATCTCCTTCAGAATGGACTAGTTGGATCTCCTTGCAGTCCAAGGGACTCTCAAGAGTCTTCTCCAACACCACAGTTCAAAAGCATCAATTCTTCGGCGCTGAGCCTTCTTCACAGTCCAACTCTCACATCCATACATGACCACTGGAAAAACCATAGCCTTGACTAGACGGACCTTAGTCGGCAAAGTAATGTCTCTGCTTTTTAATATGCTCTCTAGGTTGCTCATAACTTTTCTTCCAAGGAGTAAGTGTCTTTTAATTTCATGGCTGCAGTCACCATCTGCAGTGATTTTGGAGCCCCCAAAAATAAAGTCTGACACTGTTTCCACTGTTTCCCCATCTATTTCCCATGAAGTGATGGGAGCAGATGCCATGATCTTCATTTTCTGAATGTTGCGCTTTAGGCCAACTTTTTCACTCTCCACTTTCATCAAGAGACTTTTTAGTTCCTCTTCACTTTCTGCCATAAGGGTGGTGTCATCTGCATATCTGAGGTTATTGATATTTCTCCCGGCAATCTTGATTCCAGCTTGTGTTTCTTCCAGTCCAGCATTTCTCATGATGTACTCTGCATATAAGTTAAATAAGCAAGGTGACAATATACAGCCTTGACGTACTCCTTTTCCTATTTGGAACCAGTCTCTTGTTCCATGTCGTTATAGAAGCACAAATCCAGATAGGTAACAAACGTACAAAAAGCTGCTTGAATTTACCATATTTGTGTATGGTGTTCAATTGTGTTCGACTATCTGCGATCTCATGGACAGTAGCCTGCCAGACTCCTCGGTTCATGGGATTTCCCAGGCAAGAATTTGGGAGTACGTTGCCATTTTCTTCTCCAGGGGATCTTCCTGACCCAAGGATCGAAACTGAGTCTCCTACAGTGCAAGTGGATTCTTTACCACTGAGTCACCAGGGAAGCTAATGATATGTCTAAAGTTGTGCACTTGTGTATTTAAAATTTATATTCATAGAGGACTACTCAAAGAAAATGCTGCCCGTTTTGTACATATTGATGTTTTAAATTTGATCACTGGATTGAACTAGACCTTTGGAACTATGTATTTGAACTACATCATACTGGTCCTTCTTTATTTTCACTTGAAAATAAAGTAAATTGAACTTTAGTCCTCTCTATTTTACAGGGAAGAAAATAAAGCTGTCAAGTTTCACTGACTTGACCAAATGAACACAGGGAGGAAGTGGCAACAATGGGTTTGAACCCAGGCAGACTAAGTCCACAAGCCACACACACAGTTCTCAGCATTTGTTAAATGTTTTCTGAGAGTTTAGCAGAAGTGAGTGAGGCACATGTCTTGGGGAATAATTTAAAGAGATGCTGAGAAATTCAGAAAGCAGGAGAAATAATATTTGAAAAATAATTCACACTGAACAAAAATATCAAAATTTTCTGTAAAGACAGGATCCCACCCTGCACTTGCCTCTCACAGCTTTGCTCACCTCACTCTACTCCCAGTTCCACTGGGATCTTGGCTTTATTGAAAAATTTGATACTTTGCTTTATTCTTATAGTAATTTGAGCCAATTACATTAATATTGCTTTCGGTTCAGTTCAATCGCTCAGTGTCCGACTCTTTGCGACCCCATGGACTGCAGCATACTAGGCCTCCCTGTCCATCACTAACTCCTGGAGTTTACTCAAACTCATGTCCATTGAGTCAGAGATGCCACCTAACCATCTCATCCTCTGTCATCCCCTTCTGCTGCCTTCAATCTTTCCCAGCATCAGGGTCTTTTCAAATGAGTCAATTGTTCCCATCAGGCGGCCAAAGTATTGAAGTTTCAGCTTCAGCATCAGTCCTTCCAATGAATAGTCAGGACTGATTCCCTTAAGGATTGACTGGTTGAATCTCCTTGCTGTCCAAGGGACTCTCAAGAGTCTTCTCCAACACCACAGTTCAAAAGCATCAATTCTTCAACACTCAGATTCCTTTATAGTCCAACTCTCACATCCATACGTGACTACTGGAAAAACCATAGCTTTGCCTAGATGGACTTTTGTTGGCAAAGTAATGTCTCCGCTTTTTAATAAGCTGTCAAGGTTGGTCATAACTTTTCTTCCAAGAAGCAAGCATCTTTTAATTTCATGGCTGCAGTCAATATCTGCAGTGATTTGGGAGCCCCCAAAAATAAAGTCTCTCACTATTTCCACTGTTTCCCCATCTATTTCCCATGAAGTGATGGGACCGGATGCCATGATCTTAGTTTCCTGAATGTTGAGCTTTAAGCCAAAATTTTCACTCTCCTCTTTCACTTTCATCAAGAGGCTCTTTAGTTCTTCTGCACTTTCTGCTGTAAGGGTGGTGTTATCTGCATATCTGAGGTTACTGATATTTCTCCAAGCAGTCTTGATTCCACCTTGTGCTTCATCCAGTTCAGCGTTTCTCATGATGTACTCTGCATATAAGTTAAATATGCAGGGTAACAATATACATACAGCCTTGATGTACTCCTTTCCCAATCTGGAACCAGTCTCTTGTTCCATGCCCAGTTCTAACAGTTGCTTCCTGACCTGCATACAGATTTCTCAAGAGGTAGGTCAGATGGTCTGGTATTCCCATCTCTTGAAGAGTTTTCCACAGTTTGTTGTTGTGGTCTAGACAGTCAAAGGTTTTGGCATAGTCAATAAAGCAGATGTTTTAGCAATAAAGCAATAAAGTAGATGTTTTTCTAGAACTCTCTTGCTTTTTCAATGATCCAGTGGATGTTGGGAATTTGACTCTGGTTCCTCTGCCTTTTTAAAATCCAGCTTGAACATCTGGAAGTTCACGGTTCACATACTGCAGAAGCCTGGCTTGGAGAATTTTGAGCATTACTTTACTGGTGTGTGAGATGAGTGCAATTGTGTGGTAGTTTGAGCATTCTTTGGCATTGCCTTTCTTTGGAATTGGAATGAAAACTGACCTTTTCCAGTCCTGTGGCCACTGCTGAGTTTTCCAAATTTGCTGGCATATTGAGTGCAGCACTTTCACAGCATCATCTTTTAGGGTTTTAGCTCAACCCGAATTCCATCATCTCCACTAGCTTAGTTCGTAGTGATACTTTCTAAGGCCCACTTGACTTCACATTCCAGGATGGCTAGCTCTATGTTGGTGATAACACCATTATGATTATCTGGGTTGTAAAGATCTTTTTTGTACAGTTCTTCTGTGTATTCTTGCCACCTCTTCTTAATATCTTCTGCTTCTGTTAGGTCCATACCATTTCTGTCCTTTATTGTGTCCATCTTTGCATGAAATGTTCCCTTGGTATTTCTAATTTTCTTGAAGAGATCTCTAGGCTTTCCCATCTATTGTTTTCCTCTATTTCTTTGCATTGATCCTGGAGGAAGATCAATCTTAACAATCTTATCTCTCCTTGCTGTTCTTTGGAACTCATTCAAATGGGTATATCTTTCCTTTTCTCCTTTGCCTTTCACTTCTCTTTTGTTCACAGCTATTTGTAAGGCCTCCTCACACAACCATTTTGCCTTTTTGCATTTCTTTTCCTTGGAGATGGTCTTGATCCCTGCTTCTTGTACAATGTCACGAACCTCTGTCTGTAGTTCTTCAGGCACTTTTCCAGATCTAATCCTTTGAATCTATTTGTCACTTCCGCTGTATAATATTAAGGGATTTGATTTAGGTCATACCTGAATGGTCTAGTGATTTTCCCCTACTTTCTTCAATTTAAGTCTGAATTTGGCAATAAGTTCATGGTCTGTGCTACAGTCAGCTCCTGGTCTTGTTTTTGCTGACAGTATAGAACTTTTCCATCTTTGGCTACAAAGAATATAATCAACCTGATTGACCGTCTGGTGATGTCCATGTGTAGAGTCTTCTCTTGTAGTATTGCATTAGGATATTATTTATCTTGATTATTAGGGTTTTTAAAAAGTATTTATTTATTTGGTTGCTCTGGGTCTTAGCTGCAGCATGAAGAATCTTGCAGTATTTAAGATCTACTTCCCTGACCAGGGATCGAACCTAGGCCTCCTGCATTGGGAGGGCAGAGTCTTAGCCACTGGACCACCAGGAAAATCTCAGTTATTGAGAGTTTTCTTGGTACTTGTTTATTATTTTTAAAAACTTTTAAAATATTTATTTATTATTTTTTCAATTTTTAATTTTGGGTTTCCCTGGCGGCTCAGACAGTAAAGAATCTGCCTGTAATGCAGGAGACCTGGGTCAATCCCTGGGTTGGGAAGATCCCCTGGAGAAGGGAGTAGCAACCCACTCCAGTATTCTTGCCTGGAGAATCCTTGCCTGTCAGGCTTCTCTGTCCATGGGGTTGCAAACAGTTGGACACGACTGAGCGATTACATTGGAGTAAAGTTGACTTACAATGTTGTGTTAGTTTCTGGTGCCTGCAAGGTTCTTGGTGACTCCTTAAATGTTAAACCAGAGGTAAGTGTCTCAATCATGCTGCCCCCAGTCTGTATATGTATCTTTTAAGCTGGAGCAGCACTTTCCTAACTTGTTCAAAATCATATTTGGACTCCGGTCAGTCTGGGGTGGGGCACAAGATGCTGAATTTTTAATGAGCCCCCAGGTGATGGCTGTGTTACTGGTACATGGCTCTTACCTGCTGGGTGTTAAGGAGATGTCGGTCAGGGCACGTGGTGAGTGGGTCAGAAAGACAAAAACGCACCAGAATAATGAGAGTTGAACCATAAAGAAGGCTGAGCACCAAAGAATTGATGCTTTCGAACTGTGGTGCTGGAGAAGAGTCATGACAGTCCCTTGGAGAGCAAGATCAAACCAGTCAATCCTAAAGGAAATCAACTATAAATATTCATTGACTGATGCTGAAGCTGGAGCTCCAATACGTTGGCCACCTGATGTGAAGAGCCGACTCATTGGAAAAGACCCTGATGCTAGGAAAGACTGAGGGCAGGAGGAGAAGGAGGTGACAGAGGATGAGATGGTTGAATGGCATCATTGATTCAATGGACATGAGTTTGAGCAAATTCCAGGAGACGATGAAGGACAGGGAAGCTTGGTATGATGCAGTCCACGGGGTCGCAGAGTCCAACATGACTAAGCGACTGAACAACAATAAATGAAAGGGCACCACACATCGGCATCGTTGTGAACATTTTAATCCTCACGGCAGCCCTGTAAAGTAGATTCTGTTATGTTGACACCCACCAGCCAAAGACCACCACAAACACACTGCTAGTTGCAGAAAGATTTATTCAGCTTGCTGCAGGCTAGACACACCCCCAGGGACCGGACAAGGGAGTTGGGGGGGTGGGGTTAGTATGGGATTTGGTCTTAAGCTGGGGGAGTCTCGGGAGGGTTAAGGGCTGGGGGGCCAGTACTGGCGTGGGTGCCCTCCAGGCATAGGGCAGCTTGATGACTGGGCTCCTTATACGTTTTTTTCCAGCCCAGGAAGATGGAGGGTTAACTTGGGTAGAACTGCCATTCGAGAGGAGCCGTTGGTCAGAAGAGGTGGATGTTAATTCTGTTTGTGGCTGCAGACTGTCCTTCTCTCTGTGTCACAAATGACCTTGTTGCTGGTTTGTTCTGACACAGCCATGGAGTGACTTATCATGACTATTGTGTCTCTTCTAAGTGATGTTTATGTTTCTTTAGGAACATTGCAGCTACTGCTGTCCAGACCTATCTGAGCTGGGTCAGTGACTCAGGCTCCAAGCCACAGAGGGCAACCTCCTTGAGATTTTCTGAGTCCCCCACGGTGCCTGACCCCAGCCAGGGCTGCAGTGCCATCACGCAGGGCTGCCCTAAGCCTGGCCTGGTACTCATGTCTCTCTCCTTCAGAGGACTACCCTGTGAAAGGACCTTGCTCAGGGGTCATCCTGAGGCCCTGAGATGCTTGAGGACTCGTGCCCACGTGGTCATCTGTGGCCTGTGTGTGGCCACCTGTCTCAGGAGGGCAGCCTGGCGAGCAGATGATCCCCAGGGACTAACTAGAGCATTCCTTCGGCAGAAATGTGTGGAGCTACACTGGGCTTCCCGGGTGGCGTCAGTGGTAAAGAACCTGCCTGCCTATTCAGGAAAGGTTTGATCCCTGGGTCAGGAAGATTCCCTGGAGTGGGGCATGGCAACCCACTCCAGTATTCTAGCCTGGAGAATCCCATGGACAGAGGAGACTGGTGGGCTGCAGTCTACAGGGTCGCAAAGAGTCGGACATGACTCAGCACACAAGCACGTGAAACTGAACTGTCAGATTGGTGCTGATTTGGAGTAACCTTTTTAACACTCCGTGTTTTCTTTATTTTTAATGCATATTTTAGTTTAAAATTTTTCAGTTCTACTGAGCTAAAACTGACAAAAGATATTTAAAATGTACATTGCGATGATTTGACACATGTAGCCACTGTGACCTCGGGCATGGGGTAGCTCCTCCCAGCCGCTGCCCCTGACCAAGGGTACCCTCCCCTACCTAGTTAATTAACACATTTATCACCTCACATATTTATCTCTTTGTGTGTGTGTGAGAACGTTTAAGTTCTACTCTCTCAGCAAATGTCATCACACAGTAAGTGTTATCAATGACAGTCACCATGATATGCATCAGATCTTCAGACCGTATTTATCTTATAGCTGAAATTTTATGCCCTTTTACCAAACTTTAGGTATTGTCCGTACTCTATCGCCCTAGCCTGCCACCTCCAAAACCACTTTTCTACTCTATTTCTCTGATTTTGACTTTTTTTTTTTTAGATTCCACTCAAATTGCTTATATAGACAGGGTCCCACAAAATATATTTGCCTGGGGTCCCACACTTCTAATTATTGGACCCGTCATAGCCTAGGTGGCAGTTGCCTAAGGCCATTTTTCACTGTTTCAATTGTTATCATCCCCCTTACAAAGAAGAGGAAACTGAGGTTCATATCAACTCCCTGGTGAATCCCCAGCTGGTGACGGGGCAGTGGACTCTGCTGAGCCTGCTCTTAGCAGCTGCTCGAATCCACACTCTCCCTTGCCCACCCGTCAACTAACTAAGGACGCCTAGGATATGTTCCGGCCCAGTGACTGTGCTGACGTCTAGAACACTCCCACGCACCTGTGGTCACCTAATCTGTGACAAAGGAGGCAAGAATATACAGTGGAGAAAAGATACTCTAATAAGTGGTGCTGGGAAAACTGGTCAGCTCCATGGAAAAGAATGAAATGAGAACACTCTCTAATACCATACACAAAACAAACTCAAAAGGGATTAAAGACCAGGTGGCTCAGAGGTTGAAGTGTCTGCCTCCAATGCTGGAGACCCGGGTTCGATCCCTAGGTTGGGAAGATCCCCTGGAGAAGGAAATGGCAATCCACTCCAGTATTCTTGCCTGGAGAATCCCATGGAGGGAGAAGCCTAGTAGGTTACAGTCCATGGGATCACAAAGAGTCAGACACGACTCAGCGACTTCACCTCACCTCAGATACTATAAAACTCAGAGGGAAACAGGCAGAACACTCTCTGAAATAAATCACAGCAAGATCTTTTTGGATCCACCTGTGAGAGTGATGAAAATAAAAACAAAAATAAACAGATCCAGAGGCACTCATTACCTAGTAGCCACATGGCCATCATGAGAGAAAGAGAAAGAGTGAGAAGTAAATACAATAATGTTATCAATGGTATCATTGACTTTTTATTATCTAATTAATTTTTACTTTTCTATATTTTCTGTATTTTTCCAACTGTCTGTGATAACCATGAAATCCTTTTTAGACCATTAATCTGATCTTTCCTTTGGAAATTACACAAAGTAATTGTAATTTCTGCTTTTAAAATTGCTTAAATAGCTTACAAAATTTTTCTCTTCCGCGTGGTACTTGGAAATCTCCTTGCATCCTCCACATTTGGTTCTTTTGCTCCTTTCTCCTCCCCAGCCCACATCTTTGGACTGATACTGTTAAGGGGCCCCACTTGCTCCTTCTGAGCCCCAGTCCAGGTTCGTCCCAGGACGATGGAAACACTTAAGCACGTTAACTTGGGCTTCCTGTGAACAGCAGAGACTGTGAAAAACTTAGGATGTTCCCTCAAATGGCACGGGGACTATCCAGATTGCTGAGGGTGGTGCTGAGGTTGGCTGTGAGGAGGAGGTGCCCGCGAGTGGGAAGGAAAGAAAGGCGCGTTGTCTTCTATTATGGGGTTGGGCCCATCTAGGATGGTCACACTCCCCACTGCTGGTTTCAACAACCAGAAGCAGAGGGGAGGTGATGCATGACTAAGAGGCTCTGTGTTCTTCCAGCAGAAGGAGGGAGTCCTGTTGCTTCTGTGGGGTCAGGCTTGTTTTCTGCCGTGGGAAAATTCCAGAACACAAGAATATTAGGAAGCCTCCCCAGAACTCCAGCTTTGCTAGTATACCTGCTGTGTGACCCTGTGAAGTTACACAAACCTTCTGTGCCTCAGTTTTCTCATCTGAAAAGTTGGGATAAAATTCCTTCATCAAATGATTGTTGTGAGTATTACATAAGATGATGCTGGGGGCTTCCCTTGTGGCTCAGCTGGTAAAGAATCCGCCTGCAATGCGAGAGACCTGGGTTCGATCCCTGAGTTGGGAAGATCCCCTGGAGAAGGGAAAGGTTACCCACTCCAGCATTCTGGCCTGGAGAATTCCATGGACTGTATAGTCCAATGGGGTCTCAAAAAGTTGGACACGACTGAGTGACTTTAAAATAAAAAAATAATAAGATGATGCTGGGACTGTCTAGTACAGGGGACACTGAAGCTATTATTACTGTTGTTGAGTTGTTTTATCTTTGTTTTTACTATTTTTTAATTAAAAAAAATTTTAAAGATATCCACCAACACTTTAATTTTCTTTTATTTATTTAACGTGGCTGCACTGGGTCTTCCTTGCAGTGTGCTGGCTTTAGCTGCCCTTCAGTATGTGGGATCTTAGTTCCCCAACCAGGGATTGAACTCGCACTCCCTCCATTGGAAGCTTGGAATCTTAGCCACTGAACCACTAGGGAAGTCCAGTCTTATGTGGTCTCATAGAGGACAGTCTGAGATCATGGACTGTCTCTCCATGGTGTCATTTCAAAAAGCTGGGGGAATACCTCTCATGTATATGTGTATATATGTAGTCAGTTTTGAAAAACCAGTTGCAAATCAATCATCCATTGATAGAGCCAAACCTTTTGCACTCATTTTCTATTTCCAATCTTTATCACCCCTGTGATAATGAAGTTTAAAAGCTCTGCAGCCTGCTGTGTAAAACAGAGGCTTGTTTTACTTCCCAAAAGCTCTCACTCTCACAGCTCAACAGTGAATGGGTCCAAGTTCACTGTCTTCCTGCTAAGTTGCTTCAATCATGTCTGACTCTTCGGGATCCTATGGACTGTACCCCACCAGGCTCCTCTGTCCATGGGATTCTCCAGGCAAGAATACTGGAGCAGGTTGCCGTACCCTCCTCCAGGGCAGCGTCCTGACCCAGGGATGGAACTCAATGTCTCCTGCATTTGCAGGCAGGTCCTTTACCACTAGTACCTGGGAAGCCCCTGTCTTCCTAACCTTCATCATTTCCTAGACACTTAAACATCTTCTTTTCCCTCTTTAAATATTTTATTTATCTCTCACTTCACTTGTTCTGGTGACTTTAAGACTTCCTTAAAGTATACCTGCAAGAATATTTTGGGGCTGAGCACACCTTCCAATTTTCTTTCTCACTCTTGGTGTTTCTGTTCTGAAAGTGTTTTGTGGGCTGCTTAGTGTCTGAGAAGCTTAGTTTGTAGCTCTCGTTTGGGCATCAGATGTATCTAGGTTTGAATCATATTTCTCTTTCTTAGCAGTCAGCCTTGTGACCAAATCCTGTTTGTAAGGTGGCTTGATGTTAGTACCTGCCCAAGGCTGGTGGGGTCCATGTGCCTGTAGGAGGAAGGGCAAGGTTGAGGGGTGCCCACAGAAGGAGCCCAGGACCAGGAGCCACACGACCAGTCCACCTGAGAGCAAAGCCTCATCTTCCTGGCTGCCTCACATGACCCACTGTGCATACTATTGCCAACTTCTTTTCCTAAAATGGGACGTTTCGCATGGTATCCTTTGACTCAAAAAATCTTCAAAAATTCCCTCTTGATTAGTCTTGCATGCAGAGTCCTGCCTGGAATTGCCTCACAATTGCCTTCCTCCACCTGTTTTCCAACATCTGGGGATTCTGCAAAAAATCTAGAGGTGCCAACTGAGCCCAGCCCTCAGACTTAGGGAGCACCCCATCCAGGAGACAGGGTGTGAGGCTGGCCCAGAGTCCCAGGGGAGCCCAGAGGGAGGGACGGACACCCCCAGCTGAGCTGGGTCTCTGCCTGTGAACAGGGGGCTAGTTGGTCGTGTCTGAGTCAGAGATGAGAGTCCCTGGGAAGAAAGGACAATAAAAAGAGGCTGATGGCAGGACACCACATTTGGAGGCACAGAAGCCTGGAGAAGCTGAAGCAGGGTGATGGGGCGGTGGGAGGTGATGCTTGTAAATGGAACCATGACAGGCGGCACAGGCTCCACAGGCCACCCAGGGGCTTTGGGTTGTAACCTGTGGGAGGTGGGAGGACACTGAACAATCTTAAGCAAGGGTGTAACATTGTGTAATTACCAAAGAAAAGATCAGATTAGCGGTCATAAAAGGATTTCATGGTTATCAGAGAGTTGGAAAAATACAGAAAAAAATTAATTAATAAAAATCCAATGATAAACATTGATAACATTATCATCTTCTTGCTATTCCTTTCTCTCATTGTGGCTACTACGTAAGGAGTACTTACAACGTGCCAGGTATTTTTACCAGGCATTATGTAATTCTCATAAAAACTCTATACTGTAGGCAAACTTATTAACTCAGTAAATAGCAGACTTGGGTTTCAGACCAATAATGGGGCTCCAGCCTCTGAGTTCTGAACCCCTAGGCTTTTTGGTGATCATACAATCAATATGTATACACATACATAATATACATAGAGAGATGTAACGCTTTCTTTAAAACACAGCTTGGCACCCTAATTTTCTGGATTGGGGTTTTAAAAGTAATTTTGATGAGAGCCTGAAGGAGCTGTGTAGGTGGGGAGCGGTTCAGCAAGTGTGATGTGGGAGGGTGGTGGTTGGATGGGGCTGCAAAGGTCATGTGAAAGATGACGAAGCGGGTGGTGATGCAGCCAGGGTGGGGGCCGGGGAGAGGATGCACCTGGAGACTTCTGGTTTTGCTGAATTTTGGCTGTGCTCGGTCTTTGTTGCTGCATGTGGGCTCTCTCTAGCTATGGCGAGCTGGGGCTACTCTCTAGCTGCGTGGTGCTGGCCTCTCTTACTGCAGAGCCCCGGCTCTAGGGTGCAAGGTCTTAAGTAGTTGCGGCACGTGGGCTCAGTAGTTGCAGTTCGCAGGCTCTAGAGCATAGGTTCAGGAGTTGTGGCTTTGGGCTTAGCTGCCCCACAGCATGTAGAATCTTCCCAGACCAGGGATCAAACCTGTGTCCCCTGCATTAGCAGGCAGATTCCGAACCACTGGACCACGAAGGAAGTCCACAGAGACTTTAAGAGGAGAAATAACAGAACTGGATGATTCAGGGTGTGTGTGTACGTGGGAGTTCAGGGAAAGGAAGACATGAAGAAAAAGCATGAAGATTCTTTACTGAGCACCTGAGTGAGAGGGAAGAGTGTTTGGGAGACCAGGAAGCTGTTGAGTTCCGTGAGACCCCCTGAGAGGGTGCTGGCCACCAGGCGGATGTGTTCACTGGCAGGGCTTCCCTAGTGGCTCAGATGGTAAAGAATCCACCTGCCATTGCGAGAGACCTGGGTTCAACCCCTGGGTCAGGAAGATCCCCTGGAGGAAGGCATGGCAACCCACTCCAGTATTCTTGCCCGGAGAATCCCATGGACAGAGGAGCCTGGTGGGTTACAGCCCATGGGGTCGCAAAGAGTTGAACACGACTGAGCAACTAACACACACAGAGACCTACATGTGGCAAAACAGAGGGGAGTCGCCGCACTTTCGTACCAAAGTCAAGGGACGTGAGGGTCGCTGGGAAGGACAGAATATAAAGGAGGAATCTGCAGAGGAAGCTTGTGGACAGGGCCAGAGAGGACAGTGGAGTCAGATGCTCAGGTCCTAGAGCGGCCAACACGCAGAGACCACAGAGCAGGGTGGGAGGGCAACAGGAAGAGGCTGATGGAGTCAGCGATTTCCTCCCCAAAGCCCAGGTTTGGGTTAATCCCTCCTTAGCTTTCAAAATGATTTTTGCATATCCATCTCCAGTTCACTTTACTGTCCCAGCTTGCTGTGCCATGCCTCTGCATCTCTAAGGCCTAATTACACTCTCACCTCTTCCCGCAAGCCCTCCCAGCCCGCGCCAGAGCCTCTAGCTCTCGGTTCACGTGCCATCCTACAACATCCCCCTCACTGTCACAGATCCTGGTTACCCCCCCCTATTCTAAGCAGCTGGGGCAGGAGCTCTTTCTTCCTCAGCGGCCCATGGTGCCTGACAACAAGGTGCTGATTAACTGGCTGTTTATAATCCACAGCGGAGAGCATATTATTTTACTTGTATAGCTTTGGATTTTTGAAAATACACTTTCTCTGCACCAGAAGCTCCTCTACCCTTTTTAGATCAGTCCTAGCTCTGTGGATTCTTCCCATGGCATATTCTCCCCGCCTGGTTTGCCATTTTGCTACTCAAACGCTCACAGGCAGTACTGGAGCTGAGATAACATTAAAAAAAAAATTATTATTTTTTTAAACACCGAAACGATTTTGTATTGGGGTATAGCCGATGAACAATGCTGTGATAGTTTCAGGTGAACAGTGAAGGGACTCAGCCACACATACACATGTATCCATTCTCCTCCAAACCCCCTTCCCATCCAGGCTGGCACATAACATTGAGCAGTGTTCCCTGGGCTATACAGTAGGTTTTTGTTGCTTATCCATTTTAAACAAGGCAGTGTCTACATGACCTTGAGATAATTTCTGTTTACGGTCCTTCTCCCATTCCCCCGTTGATCTGTATCACAGTCACACTTCAATCTTCCTCACCCCCAGTTTCTGACATTCCCCTCATCCTAGAACTCACAGTGCATTCTTTCCCGTGAGCCATGTTTGCCTAACCCCTGGACTCTTTGTAACCTCATCACTCTCATGAGGTTAAGAAGGGGTCTGTCTGGTCTGTGCCCCTTCTTCTGGCACTGAACTGTGATACTTCCCCAGTCCTCTAAACAACTATAACGGGTGGCAGGTAACAGATCTCCACCAAGCCCTTCAAACTTCTTGAGTTCCTTCAAGACTTCTGGGTTCCCAGGGAACTCTGCTTAATGGTCCGTGGTGACCTGACTGGGAAGGAAGTCCAAAAAGGGAGAGGATATACGGATACGTATGGCTGATTCTTTTTGTTGTACAGTAGAAACTAACACCACATTGTAAAGCAATTATACTCCAATAAAAATTAATTTAAAAAAAAGACTTGCAGGTTCCATGTGAAGCCAGACAGACTCCTCACTCATATACACGTGTGTATATGTCTATTGGTGTGGATGTGTATATGATGAGCAGCAGTGATCCTGAGGATGACAATGGCGTTGATAATAATAACTACCATTTTCTGAGCACTTACCACATGGCGGGCACTGTGCAAAGTGCCTTATAGAAACTGTTTCACTTAATCCTCCTTCCCTGCTGCTCTTCCATGCCCTGTGGAATCTCGGGGTGGCTCTTAATCACTGCAATGTAAGATACGAATTTTTGGCTTTCCCTTTGGGGGTGTGATGGGAGAAGACCAGTGCGGAGGCTTTGGAAGAAATCCATGGCAGCTGCAAAGTAAGATAACCTGATCCTGCCTCATCTCTACCTCTTATCACCCCTCCCTCGGAGACAGTGACCAGGGCCTGGAAGCCACAGATCGACTTGGGAAAGCAGTAACATTTGACCTTCCCCCAGAGACCCAGTGCCGTGGGGCATGTGGCGGTGACAGTATTCCACTAGATAAGCAACGCGTGATGGAATTCTAATTAAATTTAAAAGCAAAGACGGCGTTCAGGGAAAGCTTCCTTAAAAAGAAGAAACCATCTTCCCGATCTCGACTTTTAAGCTTCCAGTCTTGCTTAGGGCTATTACCATTTCAGTTGGAAAGTGGCAGAAAACCAATAGTCTCGATGTAGAAAACCACAAAGTCGAGCAATAACAGCTCCCTATTTCCTTAAATTGTGACAACGTTCAGGTGAAGAAATTCTAAAAAGGGAACTTCACTGAGAAATACAATTAGATCTGGGAGACAAGCAGAGATTAAATCTGGTGTTTAAGAAGAGTTAAGTGGCGGTACTTCCCTGGTAGTCCAGTGGCTAAAACTCTGTGCTCCCAAATGTAGGAGACCTGGATTCGATCCCTGGTCAGGGAACAAGATCCCACATGCCACAACTAAGACCCGGCACAGACAAATAAATAAATATATATCTTTCAATAAGATGTGATTCTTAAGAGGGGGGGGAAACAAGTGGCAAGAAGCACTGGATGACTACAGAGGTTCTGATCTCAAGAGAGGTTAAAAATAAAGTCTTTTAGAACAGCCTAAGCTTTGCAATGCTGTTCCATTTTGAAAAGAAACAGGCGCACACACTAAAATAAAAGGTGGTTTGAAAAGTACAACCTGCGAGGGAGGAGAGGAAGGAAGGAAGTGTGAGCAGCCAGATTGTGGTGGGCGGGGTGTGCACAAAAGAGGCTGTGTGCTGGCTGTGAGGGGAGGCGAGGGAAGGAGAGCGCAAACCAGGGAGGTCTCTGTTTTGTGGTGAAGGGTGATGTCTTAGTCAGCTCAGGCTGCTATAACAAAACACTGTATAGACAGGGTGGCTTGAACAGCAGAAATTTATCTCTCTTAGTTCTGGAGGCTAGAAGCCCAAGATCAAGGTGCTGACTGATGTGGCTTTTGAAGAGGGCTCTCTTACCGGCTGGTAGACGGCCACCTTCTAGCTGGTGCTCACGTGACTTCTTTGTGCTCTAAAGGAAAGAGTGAGCTCTCCAGTATCTCTTCTTATAAGGAAACTAATCTTTTTTCTTTTAAATTTATTTGGCTGCGTCAGGTCTGGGTCACACGGGATCTTTCACGGCAGCGCACGGATTCTCTAGTTGTGGTGCAGGAGCTCAGTGGTTGTGTCCTGTGGGCTTGGCTGCTCCGTGGCATGTGGGATCTTAGTTCCCAGACCAGGGATCGAACTCACATCTCCTGGAATTGGTAGACGGATTCTCAACCACTGGACCACCAGGAAGGTCCCAGGAAACTAATCTTATCAATCAGGGACCTACCTTCGGATCTCCTTGACCCTTAATTACTTCCATGATGGCCCTACCTCCAAATACAGTCACACTAGGAGTTAGGCTTGAACATGTGAATTTTGAGGGGGACATAGACAGATGTTTAATGATTAAAGGCTAAGGGGAAGGGGCCAACGGATAGAGGAAAAATCAAACACCGAGGAAAGGACAGCAAGAATGGAAGAAAGGATTCATGGAGCCATGGATGGGATTTGTGGTGTCAGGGAGTGGGCAACTTCTCAGAAAATCATGAGGCGAGTTTATTTGATAGGTAGGGATGGGTCTGTAATTTAAAAAGAGTAAAAGAGACCCAGAAGAGCCTCCATGGGAAATGAGATAAGAAGTGAAATGGAAGGGACTTCCCTGGTGGTCCAATGGATAAGAAGCTGCCTTCCAATGCAGGGGACACAGGTTTGATCCCTGCTTGGGGAACTAAGACCCCACATGTCGAGGAGCAACTAAGCTGTTGGGGTGAAACTAGAGAAAATCCGGGCATTGCAAGGAAGACCCAGCATAGTCCCTCCCCGCCAAAAAAGTCAACTGGGGACTGTCATGCAATATGAAAGGGCCAGCCACACTGTGATAACATGACTGTCATCAGATATCAGCTCTAATGTCACCCTTATGGAGGTCTCCCCTGACCACCCTGTTTTGTTAGTAATTTTATGCATAGCACTTGTATCTGACTCAGTTCTTACTCCACTCTAATAGGATGTGAACTCCGTTAAGACCCTGAAAGTTTCAGTTTTGTCTGTTGTTTCATTTCTAAAACTTAAGGTAGTGCCTGGCACAGTAAAACCCAAAGAAGCCTCTGCTGGCTGAATGATTTTGGAAACACTGAGAATTATTATTTGCCATTCTATCATCATCACTCAGGCTCCCAGGGAAAAAGTGTGGGAAAAGAACGGTTTTCAAAGACTGGGTATTGGCAACGCAGGAAGGACAGAAGAGGCCAAGATGCGGGAGAAATTAAGGGTGTCATTGAGCCTTGGCTGGAGAAGGAGGGAGAGATGACGAGGAAGACAGGCAGGGATGATCAAAGAGAGATCAGACAGGCGGAGAAAAAAGAGGAAGCAGGGGAGCATCATGAAGCAGGTTGAGTGGGTGTGAGTAGGAGGATGAGATGCTCTGGTCAAAAGAAGAAAGCTGAGTGGGAGACTGCCAAGCTGAAGAGGTGCTGAGTGGTGAAACTGTCCGGTCTGTGTCCAAGGCAGGTGGTTGTCAACAGGAAGTGGAAGGTGGGAGGTGCTGAAGTTTAGCCATCAAGGCATCAGGAGGAAGGGTGGCATCTTCCACCATGCTCCAGGATAGTAAATCTGAGCTGATTGGTACCCATAGAAGGAAAGGTTCTATGGTCAAAGCAGACATCACTTTGCCAACAAAGGTCCATACAATTAAAGCTATGTTTTTTCCAGTAGCCATGTATGGATGTGAGAGCTGGACCATAAAGAAGGCTGAGTGCAGAAGAATTGATGCTTTCGAACTGTGGTGCTGAGAGTCCGTTGAAGTGCAAGGATATCAGATCATCAAGAGTGTGGTCCCTAGAACAGCAGCATCAACATCCTTTGGGAACCTGTTAAGAATGCAAATATGCAGGCTCCATATCACCTGCCTAATCAGTAACTCAGAGTGGAGCCAGGAATCTGTGTGTTAACAAGTTCTCCAGGCGCTTCTAATGCAAACTGAAGTCCAGAACCACAGATCTAGAAAATACTTTGGAAAAAGACTGATTCATGTTCATAATTGGGGAAGACTGCTTGTTCGGGGTGCCTTCAGTCATCTACATTAGTGCTGAAATTACATAATAAGAGTGCAGAAGTTGCAATGGAGAAGAAAATGCGCATACAAAGATTGCAGAATTTAATCCTAGCCTAAGTCACAACAAAATAAAATTGTAATAAAAATGACTTTGGATCACCTATTCCTTTGAATTATTTGTTCTGTTATGTCTTTCTGTTAGCAGGAATCAAGAGCCGATTCCTCTCCAACACGCTTTGTCAAATTGTCAGTCGGTGAGGGGCAGACGGAAAGAAAGGGAAATAAATTTGAAATTTATTTCCCTTTTCCCCTCTTCTCCAGAGATACCGATAAAAGTAATTATGAGGCCAAAAGGTAGACAGCAATGGAAAGGAAAAAGAGAAGATAGATCATATGGAAACTAGGTCATCAACTATTAAATCACTCCAAAAGTGAGCTCAAGTATGTATGGCTATATAAACTCATTTAAAAACTTATTTTAGTAGAGAGTGGACTTGTGGACACAGCGGGGGAAGGAGAAGGTGGGACAAAGTGAGAGTAGCATTGACGTATGTACATTACTATGTATAAAACAGATAGCTAGTGGGAAGCTGCCATAGAACAGAGGGAGCTCAGCCCGGCGCTCTGTGACAACCTAGAGGGGTAGGATGAGGCGTGGGGGGCGAAGGAGGCTCAAGAAGGAGAGAATATGTATACACTTATGGCTAATTCACGTTGTTATATGACAGAAACCAATACAACATTGTAAAGCAATTATCCTTCAATTAAAAAATTTTTTAATTGAAAAAAAAGAAAACTAATTTTAAAAGCAATTATTTGCAAAGAGCTTTAGAAAATCAATCAGCTCAGAAGAACTGTGTACTTCCATAATAAATGGTTATCGTGTTAACCCAGAAATTTATCAAAAGGTATAATTTTCAGTGATTAAAAAATGTATCAGCCCTATTCCTTAGCAGAATAATTTGGAAATGCGTTTACCATACACTTCAAGCTTGCAGAAGGGCTGTCAAAAATAACTCAAGATATATGAATGCTTAACTGTACAATGAAAAAAAAAACAACTTTGACTATAAAAGGAATTTGGGGTATCTATTCAAAAGAAAAATTTGCAAAGTCTAAAAGTGCATCTGACTCAATTTTTTAAGCGAGAAAAAGAAACAAAGAAGACCCCTTGAACAATTATGCAGACTTGAATGACTGAGCTTTTAAGAATGCTTTAGCTAGAAATATTCTTATTTCTGATGCATGCAGACATAAAGACAAATCAGAAATGAAAGGATAAATTGTGCAAAGATTTGCATGAGCACAAAGAGTTATTTGGAAGAAAAAGGGTGATGAGAAATGTCCCTGATTTCTTAAGGTGGAAGTTTGTAGAACTCCTATTCTGTCTCACTTACTCAGCCCTGGTTCATTGCCTTGGACTGCAAGATCAGATCAGTCAGCCCTAAAGGAAATCAGTCCTGAATATTCATTGGAAGGATTGATGCTGAAGCTCCAATACTTTGCCCATCTGATGCGAAGAGCCAAGTCATTAGAAAAGACCCTGATACTGGGGAAGACAGAAGGCAGGAGGAGAAGTGGGTGACAGAGAACGAGACGGTTGGATGACTCAATGGACACGAGTTTAAGCAAACTCTGGGAGATGGTGAAGGACAGGGAAACCTGGTATGCTGTAATGCATGGGGTTGCAGAGTCAGACATGTCTTAGCAAATGAACAACAACAAATACATCACTGGTGGGGTCCCTGTGACTTCAATGATCATGAACTCTGTGATTGTTTTTATGGATGATTGCCCCTGGAGGCAGGTCTAGAACCTGTAATTCTTCTTTTTAAAATATGTATTTATTTGGTTGTGTCCGGTTTTAGTTGCAGCATTTAGGATCTTCACTGCTTCGTGCAGGATCTTCCTTGCAGCGGCATGGGCTTAGTTGCTCCAGGGTGTGTGGGATCTTAGTTCTCTGACCAGGGATCTAACCCACCTCCCTTGCACTCCAAGGTGGATTCTTAACCCCTGGACCACCAGGGAAGTCCCCTGGCAGTTCTTATATAGCTGATTTGACTTGTGAAAACTTAGAATGGCCCACTTCTCAGATACTTTGGATTTGTGAAACACAGTTCATATCACAGGTGATTTTCTTTCACTGTTGTGAGTTCTTGGAACTCACTGGCAAAAGAGCTGTGCTAAGAGCTGACCCTCCTGTATGAGAGGAAGGCGATGGTCATTTAGCAAAGCACCTGGATCTTCCTGTATGCGCGTGTGTGTGTGTGCTCTGTTGCTCAGTTGTGTCCAACTCTTTGAGACTCCCTGGGCTGCAGCCCACCAGGCTCCTCTGTCCATGGCATTTTCCAGGCAAGAATACTGGAGCAAACTGTCATTTCCTACTCCAGGGGATCTACCTACTCCCTCATAAAATAATGAGCCACGTCTTTCATGAATGGGACCAACCGCAATCTTTGCTGGCCACCCACCGTTTCTGAAAATGGTTCTGAGGCTATAAATATCCAAGGATCCTGATGGAAAATTTAAAGGATAAGGCATTTAACATTTTTCCACCTACCTAATCTTATACAATAAGAACATAACCCCATATACTTTCATTGTTAATTTCTCTTATCTCTAAATCACTGTGGCAGTTACAATGGGACTCACCATTTAGTGCTTTAATATAGTACAGCCTCTCCATTAATTTGTCTTCCTGTGTCTTACAGAGTGGGGCACATTTTGCCTTCATTTGGTAAGATAAAGAAAGTAATAGAATAGCATCCAGCTTCTAGGGTGGCTGAGAGGAGTTAATATACATGAAGTTCCTAGCACAAGGAAAGTGCTTAATAATTATTAAGAGACAGAGCCAGGGAGCTAAGAGCATATAGACCCTGAAGCCTGAATGCCTCATTCAAATTCTAGCTCTTCCAGTCACCAATATGTGACCCTGGGCAAGTTAATCTCTCTGTGCCTTGATTTTCTCATCTCAAAAATGGGGATACTGAGAGTATCCCTTCTAGAATGATGGATGAGGATCCAATGGGATAATTCATTGTAAAGTCCTTGGAAAGAAGCCTACCACATAGGATTGTACTAGTGCTACATATTTAATTCTTACAATCCTCTGAAGTGGTTGTCAGCATCCTTATTTGTACATGTAATAAAGCCAAGGTTTAGGGTCACACAGCTAACAGTGGGTCCACAGTTTTAAGTGACTTGGACACCAAAGCTCATTTCACGACCCTACATAAGAGGGTTACAGGTGGGTTCTGACTTGCATACAACACTTCCATTCCCTGGAGGCACAAGCCTACCTAAAATGGATTATCATCTTTACTAGTATTCCAGATTACTAACAGGCATCCCAGACGCTCTCAACCCACAGGATGTGGTAGCATCATAGATGCTGGAGGTTGACAGCACTTTCTTCTGTTGGTTTGCTTTAAGCAAACAAAACGGACTCCCTACTTATGTCTGGGAGTGAGTGGATTCTAAAAGCCCACGGTACCTGCTTGCTCCCCCTTGCCTGGCCCACAGCACAGGGGGAAATGGGTGACTCCGAGGTGCGAAATTCTTCCAGCTCCCTCTTGAGCCTCAGTTATTCCTGCAAAGGAGTCAAGGGAGGTTTTCAGAGTTGGTTCAGACCTCCTTTTCCACTGAGGGTGGGGCAATAGTGAGAAACTCGGAGAGCAACCAGAGGCTATTCCGAGAAATGGCTTTTAAATGCGTAGCAATGCCATCTGCTGGATGGAATGGGTATCGGACCAGTTCTGATGTTTCTTTGCTGCGTAATAAACGAAGTCACTGATACCTTCTGTGGGTTCAGAACTTTCATTATTTCATAGCATCATTCCTAAATGTCTGCATATTGTGGAAATCTCATGACAAGTGGACACAGAAGGACCTTCACACGAGTCATTAAATGGTAAATTATGGCATCTTTAAGGCAACATCCTATTTAGCATGAATACTTCTCCCAGTCAAATTTGATCTGTTCCCAAATGGTTGATCCAATTAGTTAAGAAAAGCCCATAACTCTCAGGCGAGGACATCTGGCAGAACTTGGACCCTCTTGTCAGGGGCAAAAATTACTTACAGGGAAGTGAAATCACAGCTGGCTTTATTCTTGTATTCTCTGAAATTCTGTGTTCATGTACCCAACAATTATTTATTGAGCACTTACCCTGTGTGCCAGGTACTGTATCAGGAATTGAGGAAGCAAAGACAAATAAACATAATCCCTGATGTTAACAATATGATATGGATAATTTCTGAGTGCTTACTATGTGCCAGGCATATACGTTCCATAAAATCACATTCAACCCTCAGAACAACCTTAGAATCTAAATTATCTCACTTGTAACCATCTCATATTATTGTCTCATTGATAGTGACTACTGATGTCTCAGTTATAGTTCAAGAAACTGAAACTTAGATTTAATTAGTTTACTCAAGACAAGAGAGTTGAGAAGAGTTTGAGTGGAATTTGAATATTGGAGCGCAGTCCATGGGGTCGCAGAGAGTCGGACACGACTGAAGCAACTAAGCATGCAAGCACGCATGCATGTAGGTAGAGACAAATGTTGATAACATGGACCAGTTTGGATCTTTAGTTTCACACACATTTTCTGTTCTATTAGCTACAGATTTCCAGTGAAGTGAAAGTGCTACAAAACAGTAAGTGATGATAGCAATAGATGCTTTGGGAAGATTTATCAGGAAGAATATCCCTTCCTCTAGCAAGCATTTGAAATCTATCTAGTTAACATTCTTTTCAGGTCATAACTCTTCTTCTTAATAGCAGCCTTGGTCTTGGCAGCAAGACGTGCATTGTCATCACTTCTCATTGGATGGAAAACAAATCTGTATTTTGGTCAGCATGACAGAGGAGGTCAGAGTGCTGGATTTGCTCTGCGTGAGCTAGGGAGCAATTCAGGTGTCTGACAGTACCAATCTCAAACTGCTTATTATTTTTTCTCTCTTGGTATAAGAGGAGGGGTGCTGTTGGGGAGGTGAATGGTGATGAATAGAAGCCGATGGCAGAAAAGAAAGCACCTGTGACAGTACTCGGATGCCATTTACTGGACAGAAAGAACCAGGAGTCTGACAGGGGCCAGAAAAGTGCCTAATGGCAGGGTAGAGGTTTGTAGTCGGCATGCTGGACTAGAATCTCTGCTCTTTGCCACCAGCCTAGACTTTGACCGGGCTTCCCAGGGGTGCTAGTGGTAAAGAACCCTTCTGCTAATGCAGAGGACAAGAGACGTGGGTTCAGTCCCTGGGTTGGGAAGATCTCCTGGAGGAGGGCATGGCAACCCACTCCAGTACTCTTGCCTGGAGAATCTCATGGACAGAAGAGTCTGGCGGGCTACAGCCCATAGGGTCGCAAAGAGTCAGACACCACGGAGGCAACTTAGCACACACAGACTTTGACCTCAGGCAAGCCAAGTCATGTGGTCTTTCAAATCCTTAGTTTTTCCACCTGTGAGATACAGCTGCCCCACAGTGTTGTTTTAGGGGTTCAGTGAGGTGGTCCAGACTGGCCTTTGCTACCTGCAGTAAGGGGCCAGAATCCGGGGGACCAAGGTGGGAGGGTCCTTCAGGAAAAACTGCCTATTAGGGTTGTTTGAAGCTATTTATTGCATATCACTTTGCCATATCTACTCACTTTTTTAAAAAGAATGAATGAACCTGAATGCATTGTTCTATGCAGTATCTTTTTTTTTCATATTTATTTACTTATTTGGCTGCGCCAAGGGGTCTTAGTTGTGGCACGTGGGATCTTTTCCTTGCGTAAAGGAAACTCTTAGTTGAGGCATATGGGATTCTGTTCCCCAACAAAGGATCGAACATGGGTCCCCTGCACTGGGAGCATGAAGTCTTAGCCACTGCATTGGACCACCAGGGAAATTCCACTGTACATACTCATTTTTCCTCTCAACAATCCTATACAGCAGGTTGGCGAGATATTAATCATTCCTGTGTACACAGAAGAAATGGATCCCCAGGTGACTTGGCTAAAATGACATTGTGTTTCCAACCAGAGCCTACCCTCCAAGCCACCCACACGATAGATAACCACCAAGAAAAGTACCTTATAGAACTGCAGATGTATCTCGAGCCCCAATGAACAGAGTGATCATTCAAATTGTTTCCTGGAAATACTAAGTACCAAATCTCTTGGAAGGAGCTTCTACTTGGACTTGTCTAAAAGGACAGCCAGAAAGGGGAAAAACGATTATAAAACATTCATGGCAGATTTTTTTTTCCTGAAATTTTTCTGATAAGTTTTGATGTTGAAAGAAAAACTGAATGCCTCATTTTAGATTATTTTAAAATTAACTGTTCATCAACTGATGCTCTTTTAGTGTTGAATAACCACCCAAAGACCACTTCCCTATTGTTATGCATGCTTGTGAAGCCAGATGTGAGGAAGCTTTAGAGAAATAAGAACACATGGAAAGGATGGATAGGATATCAGAAATACCAAAAACAGTGTTCACTTAAGAAAAGTATGAAAATGTTGCATTGAAACAAGATTAGCCAAGGATCAGTACAAAAAGTCAGAGACACGGGAAAGTCAAACATACTAGAATCTAACTAATTGGGAGAAAGCAGAGCAGAGCAAACTCAAATCAGACCAAACAAATTTTACCATGTTAATAAGGTCCTTAAAAGTTTTTTTCAATGAGTGATTCACAAGAATTGTGCCAGTTATTTGTATGTAAATGGGCTTTTAGAAAGCATGATTGAGCAGCTCATTTTTATAGTCATTTAATTCAAGTTCATAATATTTTTAAGCACAATTAATTTGCACTATAAGGCACAGATTTGATTTTTGTTTCAGAAGGTTAAACACAGGCCTATTCAAATGACAATTCCAACTTGGAGTTGGAGGAAAGAAACTTCAAGGTGCAGTTCATAAAGGAAAAGACATCTTGGATAAAAGACAAGAGCAGAGAAGTCAGTGCCTGACACACTAGGTACTCCATGAGATTGGGGAACAAATTCCTGCCTGAATTCACTTACACAGGATGTGAATGAGGCTTGTCATTGCTCCTCATTCTGGCTACTACAAATTGAAAAGCACAAAATCTACAGTCTTCAGAATCCCAGTGTCCACTTAGTGTCCGAAACCTAGGAGTCCATTTGACATCCCTTTCTGTCCTTGATTACCCATCACCAGTCCTTACTACATTCTGTCAATTTCACCTTGTGGCTAGATCTTCCATCCTTCTGTTCCCCCGCCACTGCCCTAACCCCAGCTGCATCTTCTCCTGCTTGGATGATTTTAACAGCCTTCCAAGGGCTCTACTTCATCTACTCTGGGCTCCTCTATTCACTGCCCACAGTGACATCAGAATTATCCTTGCAAAACACGAACCTGATTATATTACTGCTGCCCTCCTCCCAATTCTCCTGGCCAAGCCCCTTCACTCTGCTCTTAGAGTTAGGACTAGAGGCTTGTCCCCACAACCTGTTCTCTCATCATTGCCTCCTCCCTCTCTCAGCTCCAGCTCGTGCATCCTTGAGTTCCTCTCCCTTAGCCATGCCTTTCCCTGCTTGGCAAATGCCATTCCCTCTTCCCTTTGCCTGGAACTTACTTCCTGTTCTCACTCTGCTTCTCCTGCCTCTTCATTACTTGCTTAGATCTGTTTGTAACACTTCCTCCAAAACCCAGTCTTGGCCACTCTGCCCTTTCGGTTAGTTTCTTTTCCTTCAAAAGCATTATTCTCTGTCCATTGTTCAACTGTTTGATTAACGTCTGTCTATGAAACACAAATTCCAGGGGACTGGGGACTCTGAATAATTTTTTTCACCATCATGTCTCTGGCATCTAGCACAGGGTCTCGTGTACAGAAGCCACAAATAAATATTTGTTCAATGAATGAACTTAATGAATGAATCCTGGCTTGTTGTTCTTAAAGGATAATCTCTGTTTCATTCTCTGCAGTGAATGATCTTAAATGAAAATCATCAAGTAAAATGCAATTAACATTTAGTATGTTTTTAAGTACTATTACAGTGCCTAGGAAAACGGAAGTATTTCACACTTCTGTATTAATTTTTTTAAACATTTTTTCTGACTTCTTTCATGAGCTATTAAAATAAGCATATATGCTTGCATCCAAGAATTTCCTTTTTTCCCCCCAAGATGGTTTATCCTAAAGATAAAGAAAATAAAAGTTTCACTGGTTTGAGAAATTATAAATTGCACGTCCAAAGAAAGTTCAGAAATGCAGCTTCAGATTCAACTAAATAAAAGCTTTGGTGAACTGACGATTCACAAGCATCCTTTGAATGACTCAAAAGCAATGTAAATGGGAAAATAGCAGAAAACATCACATTTCAGGATTAGAAAATAATCATTCTGATTTTAGAAACAGCAAGACAAGAAAGCATTTATGCAATCAACTTTAGTGTTGAACTTAGACATAAATGAAAGTTTAATTTTCAGAAAGTTCTCTGATATGATACATCTTTCACTAATTACTTTTACATTTTAAAACCAAATTGCTCTGGATAAACAACTGTCTGCCAAAAGGTCCATAATGCTATTCAACAAATTGAATAATCTGTTTTCATCATCATGTAGTAGAAGTCTTTTACAGTTTCTTTCTTAGTAGTTAGGTAGTATAATTTGTACAATAATTACTGAATATTCTCCAAATACCTCACATTAGAGTAATATAAATGGCCAGTAAATCACTATTTCTAAGTCTGAACCAACCTGTTATTTCCCACTCCAGGATGCACGCCCTGGCAAAGAATTACAAACACGAAAATCTTACAGCTAGAAGAGAGACCTCTAGTGTGTGTTGGAGAACGTTATATTGGGCTTCGGGCATAATTAATACAGCAAAATCACTGCAGTCATTTTGAATACTGTGGTGGGAGATTTTTTTGCCAACTCTCATTCATGCCTGATTCATTTCAAAATTTCTTCCCAGCCAATGTATGACATTTTTGTCTAATGAGTGGCTTTCTTTTCATAAACACATTGCCTAAACCTGTGAAGTTTTCTCTGGGATGCGAAGTTTTAAAATTCAATGATCAAAAAAAAAAAAATTCAATGATCACCTTTGCAACCTAATTAGTAAACACGAAACCTACTGTTATCGAAACAATTGCTAACAATTCTTTCCAATGAGCAGCAGCAGCAGGACTCCTGAGCCAAATTGTTGTAGTCAGTGGGCAGCCTTCTGAACACCAGCCCCTCATGGTAAGCCAACTGCCACACAAATATAAACACGAGGAAGAGATCGGCATATTGCCCATTATCCAGGAGACAAATAGACCCACTTCTATTTCAAATTCACCAAGTAGATTAGCGATTAGTTTCCACGGATTCCCATCTAGGCAGGTAAATTCCTTATTGTAAAAGCGGATTTAATAAAGCATTCGATGGCATCAGCCTCAGCCTTTCAAACTTTTATTCCCCCCTTTTCCACATTAAAAACACATTTGTGAGACACAGGAAATGTTTCTCTAAAACACACACATACACACAAAACAGGAGGTCTCTTAAGGAGTCTACTGCTGAGAAGGTAAAAGCATTTTGCTCATTTTTAATTTGCTAAAACAATCCAAGCATGCTTGGTACCCAGAGGGTATTCTCAAATAAACTTGTATCTCTAGCTGCCAGCTTCGTTGATTGAAAACAGAAGGCAAACGTTTCTTAAAGAATGAGTATGTTAAACTGTTACGTCTCTCCCAGCTCCACCACGGGGACACACACACACACGGGGAGACATACACACACACATATCCATCATGGATTTGCTTGAAAGCAGCCAGTTAGTTCTACGATCAGAGAGGTAACGCAGCATTTGTACTAAATTACTTCTGCCCACTGCGGGGCACCTCTTAGCCAGGAAGCCGGTGGCGCGGGGACACCGGGCCGTTCCCGCGTGCCTCTCTCCACGCACAAAGCCGACATCCAACTTTGCTAACTTAGTCGGCTCCCGCCCAGCCGGCCCCCGCAGCACCGTCACGGTGAAAACATGTTGATACCAGAAACTCAATTTCCAAGGCGGTGTAAGGGTTCGAAAGCACAAAGGCAGACACACTGTCAACCCGCGCGCTAGCTAGCAAGTTGCGGTACTCCGGGGCGGCGGCGCGGAGCCCGCGTCCAGGTAAGGGATTCCTGCATCGCGGCTCTCGTCTCCTCTTCCTGGATGTTCTGCGAGTCCGACCTCACTTTTCACGCGAATTCACCAGGATGCGCCCCCAACCCTGGCTCTTTTTTTTGTTTTTTTTTTTTTTCCTTCAGGAGGCGCAGACTCTTATTTTCCAGCCCAGTCCCTCTGGGGGGCGGGAGAGGAAGCACACATCGTATTTCCATAAAGAGGGGCGGCGGGGGAGGGGGCGGGGGGAGAAGTGGAAAGAGGTCAAAAAGGAGCCAAACTGCATCCCCCCGCGCCCCCCACCTCGGCGCCCCCAGCGCCGGTTCAGACGGCGGAGGCGGCCGGGAAACCCTGTCCCTTTAAGGGAGCCCCGGCCGCCAGCAGGGGAGGGAAGGATCCGGGGCTCCGGCCGCAGGCACCGCGGGTCGAGGCGGGCGCCGCAGAGCCCCAGCCATTACCTGCCGCGCTCCCGTCCTTCCCCCACCCGGCGCCCCCTCCCCGGTCCCCGCCTCCCGGGGAGACTTCTAATCCAGAGCACGTGCCGTGCCCTTTATCAGGGGAGGCGGTGGGGAGGAAGCGGAATGAGAGCTTTTTAAAAATAAATGAAACGTTTGCATCCAAAGCGCCGGGTGGGGGGGTGGGGTGGGAGGCTGGAAAAGGGAGGGGGTGGTGGTGGGAGGGGGCTTTAAAGGCACCCGGGTGGGCGGAGGCGGCGGATCCGGATCAGCCCGGCTCGAGACAGACGGCGGACAGCGCTGGGCACCGGGCGCCGCTCACAAAGGGGAGCGGGGCGGTCCGGCCCGGGCACCGGGGAGGGGAAGGAAAAAACCGCCCCGGGGCCCTCTCCGCTCGGCCGCCACAATGGCGTCGTTCGCGGGGCGTCCCGCCGAGGCTGCTGCGGGCAGAGGGGGCGGCGGTGCTCCCCCCACCCCCGGACGGGCGCGGAGCCCCGGGCGTCGTCGCCCCCCGCGCGCCCCGCGGCGCCGTTCTCTCGGCCGAGGGCGCTCCTGCCGGCGGCGGCGGCGGGTAGGGGCCCGCGGCGCTGGGAGGCTCTCGGCGGGGCCGGTTCGCGGAGCTCGGCGCCCGGGAAGAAAGAGACGCGCGCGGTTCGCCGGGGAGGGCGGGGGACGGAGGGCGGGGGCAGCGCGGCGGCCGAGTGGCCGCCGGGGAGGCTGGCGCGCGAGCGGCCGGCGGGCGGGCGGGCAGGCGGGCGGCGCTGGCACCGGCTCCGAGAGCCGCGGCCGCTCCGATCCGAGAGCCGGAACTGGGCCCCCAGATCCGGAAGCCCGGCCCCGGCGCGCCGGCCCCCGGCCGCCCGGGTCCCCGCGGCCGCGTCCGCTCCGCCCCGCTCCCTCTCGGGGAGGCACGCCGAGGAGCGGTGGTAGCAGCCCCGGAGGAGGGGGCGGCCGCTGCCCTGCAGCCGGTCCGAGCGGCTCCCGAGCCGCAGCGGCGGGCTGTGTGTGTGCGAGTGTGCCGCGCTCTCGCCCCATGCCTGGCACATGCGTAAAAGCGAGTTGCGCCCAAAGTCCCAGCAATACCCTCCTTAGCAAATAATAACAAACCCAAACCGTCAGATCTTACCTGAAACATTGAAGCACAAAGTCTCTCTCCAAGTCCCCTTTTCCTTTTCCTCTCCCCCCTTTTCCGATTTCTCTCCCAGCGATCTGCTCGGCTCGCCACACCAGAGAGAAATGCAATAGCTTGGCTAAGGTAGACAGAACAAAATACAGAGAAGAGTTGCTCCAGGGCTTTGAAACCCCTCAAGGCAAGGATCAGGATACAATTAGCTCATGCCTCTACCTCCAGTCTAAATCAATCTCCAAAATAAAACTTAAATCAAATTAACTGATCACAGGGCAGACAATTGATCTCCTTCAAAAAATAAAGCTCTACATAGACGTATAGAAAAATATACATATAGGAAAATTTTTTTCCAGATTTTTTTTTTTTTTTTGGTGGAAAAACAGTCTTATTCCAGCCTCCAACTTGCTTTTTACCCTCCTCTTGCACAGAAAAGCTGATTTTAATCGTTGTGATTAGTTTTGATGTAACGTTTCCGCGGGCGATTTCTGCAAATGGATGGAGTGTTTCTTTGCCAAAAGAGGGAAAAGCAGCAGATGATGATAATTATAAGGATTGTTGGTTGTTTCTTTTTATTTGTGTTTAGGGCTTTCTCTTCACTTTCTCAAGTTGACCTGACACCGCTGTTACACTAAGGTCGCGCAACTTGTTGATGAAGATCACCGCCCTGTCTGATCAAAGGATAGGTGATAATTTGGCGATCGAGCAGCGCATTTTTGGTTCCTTTGGCGACAAAACGTCCCAAATGACGTGGATAAAAATAAGCACATGCAGTGTGCTTTGCCCCAATCAAGTCTGAATCAGTGCCTGGGGGTGATACACAAACTCATTTCAAATGTTCAACCATGCAGAATTGCAAAAAGATTGAAGGAGTTAACCGCATTTTTTTTAAATAGCAAAATTAAAAGAAAACAAAACCTACATTAGGTGTAGCCAGGGACCTACCATTAAGGTTTATTTGATCAACCTTGTAAACATACCTCCCCTGCTCCCTTCTCTTTCCTTCCCTCCACCTGGTCTCTTTTATAGGGGGGGTTTGTATAATTCCATTATTTGCTCACCAGAGCTAAAGAGACTCTAACATAAACACATTTGCCCAGATTGCTACTCTGATTCTGACCTCCCCCACTCCCCATCACTTCTCCTTCCTCTCTGAGTCTTTGTTCAAAGAGACTGTGCTCAAGCCCTTCCTTACCTTAATTCTTTTTAGTTAACTTGGGATATTTGGTTGTAACTCAAGGATCACCTCCCATTAGTGTCAGAGCCATGCAGGATACTATTTGAAATGGTTTTTTTTTCTTTTTTTGAGCACTTCACAGTTCATTAATTCAAAGACTTTGCTGACATTTCTTATGAAAAAGACCAGGCTGTAAGGCCAAGGATACTAAAAAAAGAAAGGGGGGGAGCACTAAATAGAACCAGACATGTCCTGAATACCTGCAATTGGCAGCATTTCACCGGAAGTATTTTTTCACCATCATTTTACCTAGAAGGTAAGCAACCCCCTCCCAAAATACCAGCAAAAAAGGAAAGGTCCAAGCTTTAAAAAATATATATAGTTGATTAGATCGATTCTACTGTGACATGAAATGAATGTCATCATGAGAATCGGAGATGTTGGTAGATTTTTTTAAAACATAAGTTTCTATGACATAGAAATCTGGTTTGAGAATATCAGGACCCTATAAAAAGAAAAGAGTAGCTTCCAAAACAACTCAAAATTATGTTGTTCTGTGCTTGTTCTCTTTCAATCTCCCCCTAAACACACACACACACACACACACACACACACACACACACACAAGGTATGATATAGTCTCTAATCTGCTATAAAAAAACTTTTAATGTCTACAAAACCCCAAATACAACTGAGTAAAAACTTTGTTCTTGTCCCCGTGTGTGTGTGTGCTGAGTCACTTCAATTGTATCTGACTTTGCAACCCCATGGACTGTAGCTTGCCAGGCTCTTCTGCCCATGAGGATTCTCCAGGCAAGAATACTGGAGTGGGTTGCCATTTCCTTCTCCAGGGGATCTTCCCTACTCAGAGACTGATCCCTCATCTCTTATGTCCCTTGCATTGGCAGATGGTTTCTTTACCAGTAGCACCACCTGGGAAGCCCCATTCTTGCCCCTAAATGGCACTAAATGTTAATATAGGAGAACATGAGCAGAGAAGACACCGTGGAAGAACCAGCCTCAAGTCATTGAAACGACTTAATACATTAAAGGTGTGGCCTTAAAGTGACTTCATCCGAGTCTGGAGAACTGTGTATCATCATCGTGGAATGTGAGAGCCAGGAAGACTATTTGTGGGAGAGCATCTCGTTCTTCCCATTATTTTCCAGATGAGGCGAAAGCTGCTGGCCCAAGGTCATAAGCCAGCCACTGACAGGTGTTAAGTAAAAGACCAGGACACCAAAAAAGTGTCTAACAGGCTTTTTAATGGCAAAGCGTTCCTGGGCGGGGTTCCCGGACCTGAACGAGGCAGGTCGAGGAAGTCTGCACCGGGACCGTGTCGGGGGTGGCTTTTATACATTCATCGTGAGGGATGGTCAGGCTAGATGGATGGGGGTTCGGATAGGTTGCCAGGCCGAGGTGTCGAGGGCTGACAGGTCCTTCCACGTGGCTGGGGTGGGGCGGCTTTAGCTGGTGAAGTGTGCTGTCATTGGTCCCCGGGATCTGAGAGGCTCCTTCCGTTAGAGACCTCCCCTGCCGGTGGGAGGGAGAGGAAAGGCGGCCCATCGTGGCCCCGGGGGGTCTGGCCTTACAACAGGGCCAAGGCTAGGCCACAGAGCCAGGCCAAAAGAAAGGTGAATGGTGCCCCCTCACTCCTCAAAGGCACCCACCTGGAGAAGCCATACAGCATTCCAAATTCTGGTGACATGGTTTAAACTGTATTTTTGGAATTCCCTTTCTGGAATTGACCTAAAAGCCTGTTGAGCTTAGTCACTTCAGTCGTGTCTGACTCTCTGTGACGCTGTGGATGGTAGCCCATCAGGCTCCTCTGTCCTTGGGGTTTTCCAGACAAGAACACTGGAGTGGGTTGCCATTTCCTCCTCTGGGGGATCCTCCTCACCCAGGGATCAAACCCACGCCTCCTGTGTCTCCTGCCCTGCAGGTGGATTCTTCCCGGGCTGATCCATAGGGGAAAGCCTATTAGCACGTTCTTTTTAACATCTCTGAGGTCCACAGATTTTTGTTCTTTGATGTTTAACTTTTGGAAACAATCCCCCCCCTCCCCGCACCCCACCAAAAAAAAGAAAAATTAGTACCAGGTCTGGGGAATAAGTGAATGATGAAAGATGGTTTATGCTATTTAGTCAAAAAAGAATGACCCAAAACAGTAAACAATGAGGCCAGTTTTCTTATTAGCACTTAAATGGATTAAAGACAATTCTCAAAATGTTTTCAGCAGTGGAATTACTGGGACTTTGTTTTCCAGGATAGCTACTTGGAAAGGAATAATATTCATTAGAGCAAATTAAGTTCTGAAGCATTCATTTTTAAGATGTTTTCTTACTTCAGAATGACATCACTTACAAAAAGATGCACTTCTTGGACATTAGGTCAGTGATATTTTTAAGTGATCCAACCTGTTCAGTTGATCCCTGAATTTGTGGTAATCCAGTGGCAAATAGACTGCGGAATAAGGCCTTATTGAACTGTGGTGAGGACCTTAATGTTCTCATATTTTGAAGGAGACTCAAAATTCAGATGGTGGGGATAGAGACTGAAAAGTTATTTTGTCCTGTGCAATTTAAAGAGATGAACCAATGTCACAACCTTCAAATGTAGGACTATGTAAACTTATTTCAAATTTTAAAATATATATTTAATGAAATGTCATGTGAAAAGCAAGGTCCATATCTTGCTCAGTACAAGATATGAACTTACTGATTTTATTTCAGTCAATTTTGTAATCATAAGTAAAGTACTTTTTATCTAATTAATACCTGCACAAGTGAATTTCTGTATTTTGTGATTTCTGCAGTGCTCCCTGCCCCAACCCCAATCATTAAGGAACTGGGAAAAAGTATATTAAAAATCCTTGCAATCTTCTTTTTCAATAAATAGTTGAAGTGAGACCAGCAGCCTAAAAACCACCAGCAACATGGAAAAAGATGGCAATAAAATTGTCAGCAAGAAAACAATCAAAAAGAATACACAGGCCTCTGTTTCCATCTTCTGGTGTCTCTCTCTCCAAATGAGTTCCACCAATTTTTAAAGGCAGAAAAAGAATGATAGAATTTTTTGAGTTAAAGCCAGGAGCTTTGTGGAAAAAAGTTTAGCACTGGGACCTTTGAGGAAGAGAAAAAGAGATCTTGTTTAAGGGGAGCAGCAGCCCCTTCTAATATGAACGTGAAGAGAGCTCATTTGGCCGTTTCTGAGTCACCGAACCCTCAAATCACAAGTTTGCACAGAAATCGTGGCTTTGTCCAGGGGAAGCCCTGCGGGACAGTCTTGGTGGCAATTTGACAAGACGTGGACATTAGTTGCTGAGATGAAATGTGAAATTGAAGAGCCCTCCACTGAAGCAGCCAGACACCCAAACCAAAGCTAAAAATTCCATTGCACTTTCCATTAAGAAGAAGGAAGGAACTTCAGTGCTTGGGTTCAGCCTGAACAGACTTGGGTATCATCACCCTTTTCTTTATGTAATGAAATGACAATTTTCTATCATTGCTCCAAAGAGATCTACCTAAAACTACACTGACAGGCCCTTTAACCCAGGAAGCAAATTAGGTTGTGTTATTTTTATCTTCCAGTCAGTTTTGGGGAGGAAAACACCTGTTTTTTATCAGCCAACCTGAAACTCCCCATAACTCTGCGGAATGTGTACATTTTCCTAGAGTTGAATAGAAGCATTAATGAGCTCAGACAGAATGGGTTTGTGATTCCTGGAGGTTTGGCTCCACCACCACCTGTTTATAATTAGCCTCTGGAAAATAGACTAGTTTTCTGTATCACTGTCCATGTTAAGAGTTTATATATCTCACTTTCTGAAAAGGCAGACGTTATAACCGTGGCAGACCTGCTAATGGGCATCAGTTTCATCTCAACCATGATTTTGAATAGAAACAGGTATCAAATCCCTATACTGAGGCCCTTAAATCAGTTTGATCTTTTATCAAAGCTTACTGCTTATAATCACACATTATGAAGCAATACAGAAGATGAATGCAGAAACAAAACTTGTGTGTCATGGAATACCCTTACCACCCTTTAAATAGTCTTATTTGATAGAGAAACACCTTCGCTGGCAAGGAAGTTGATGTGTAGAGAAAAGACTTGGGTAGCACCTATATTTCTTCCTGGCATTTAAAATCCTTTGCTGGACCGTCACATTCTATATTTCAAATAAATAAATGCTACTAAGTGTTACCAACCTAATTAATGGAGTTACACTCACAGCTTTGCAACTTTCAGTATAACCTGATCCTTAGTTTCTTTAGGAATAACATTTGAATCAACATTACCAACTTGAAGCCTTATGTTGAGGTTGAATGGGCTAATACACAGAAAGTATTTATAACTGTATTTGGAGACCAGTGAGTTCTTGAGTGATAGCAACTATGATCATTATGGTTTATAGTAGTGTTTGTTGAATATGTAGTATTATTGTTGAATAAATAATATATTCCATGAGTAGCACAGGAAGAATGACATTTTTGCAATGAGAGGTATCTCATTTATTGGAATTTCAGCGGCTGATCTTTAAAGATTATTAAATTTCATTTTGTTATTTCATCTAGAAACCACACAGACACCTCCCTTTTTCATGTAAAGTAATGGGGGAAATGAGATTGTCTCCAGGGGAAATTAGCAAGGAAACATCCTATATGAATGGTGTTCCTCACGAGGGAAGACTCTTTTTCGTTCCTCTGAGGATCCTTAATTTTGACAAGACTGTCTCATGCATAGAAAACAATTAATTAAGCATTTTGTATAATTGCTTGTATTCATATAAAAAACAGGACTCAACTAGAATTCTGCCATGAACCACTTTCTTCCTAATTATTTGCTTTTTCGCCTTTCAGGAATTATAGGATCAGCACAAACAAGTGCTTTAAAAACAAAAGTTTAAGAAAAGAAAATAGCGTTTGAAAAATCAGAAGAGATGAACTTCAAGGCTTGATTCACATCTTTAAGAAATAGTCCAGTCAGGGAATCGCATCATATTACCCAATTTTCTACACCTTCCAGTTTATGTATATTCTTCTTTCCCAAGCTTTAAACAGTATCATTTTCAGACTGTTCCACAGTCTGTACAAAGCTATGCAGTGGTTCTTTTAAGGAAGCATTTTAAAGAAGATAAACATTTCATTAGCTGTTTTGTTCCATTCCATATTTTAGCATCCCATGGTAAACTGGCTGGCATTGAAAGGTACCTCTATTTGCAGTATGATACGTCTCATACACAGCTCATCTGGTGGAGGACTACTTAGCTCTGCTTCACTATTCTTCTATCTGAACCAAGACTGTTCATGAGAAACCCCATAATACAACTGAGGCCCCTCAGGGGCACCATCTACATTTATGTAAAGTTATCTTCTCATGCATCCTCTGGGTGTCAGAACCTCTCAGCTTTGCTAACCATAAAAAATCTGCCTTAAGCACATTACTAACTTTAAAACTATAATGATTTGGATGTCATATTTCAATTTTTAAAAAATCTTTCCCTGGGACTTCCCTGGTGGTCCAGTGGCTAAAACTCCATGCTCCCAATGCAGGGGGCCGGGGTTCGATCCCTGGTGAGGTAACTAGATCCTGCATGCTGCAACCAAGACCTGGCACAGTGAAATAAATATTTTCTTTAAAAAAGCCCAAACAAATGCTCAAGCTTTGTTCTATTTCAGGACAATGAGAACCTAGTTAAGAAGGTCTACTCAAATGATTGGTTCTAGAAAATAAAATAAAACACTTTCCCTATTCCACTCCTGAAAATGACCCTATAAAACTTATCCAATGGCCATCATCCTATGATGAAAAGTATAACATTTATTTAACAGAAAAAAAATCGTGAATAGGCTTTAGTTAAAAATAAACCTAAGAACAGCAACAAAAAGTATCTGGTCAAAAAATAATAATTAAACAAGAAACAAATGTATTACTGTTCAAGATGTATAGGAGCCTCTAGAAATAAACTTCTACGGGAAGCAAGAATTTTGTACTTTCTTTAAAGTTATCAAGAGAGAAAGCAGTTCTAGAGTCTTACTGAGCATAAGCCTGAACATAACTGGGTGCTGGGAGGTGGGGGAACAAGTTGACAGGACTATTCAGCATAGGGGTTTAAATGATTTCAATATTCTTAATAATAACATTAATGATAGTAGTGATAAGAAATAATTATGAATGATGGAAGGGAACTTCAATTGTGTAAAGACCATCTGGCTATGAGAGTCAGACATGAAATTCTAAAATCCTCAATCTGTCCCTCTAAGGTTGCTTTGTAGATAATGGATATCTTAATTTTTTAAAAAGAAAAAAAAAAAACACACCCTCATATCCATTGTACCAAATGTACGGCAGCTCCTGCTGAGAAAACAAAGCCTCTGTGTCTCTTTCTTTCCTAATCGTTGTTGTCCCCAAAAAACAAAGGCTCTGTGAAAGACCTTAGAAGATAATGACAGTAACTCATCAGTAACTCATCATTTTATGTTATTTGTCTGCCTCCGAAGATTTTTGATTGGTAATTGTTCTGATCATCCTGTGACTTTTCATTTCCCCAAAGTAGGGGGTGGGAATTTCCCCAGGTTTTCCTCCGACAGTAAAAAGCTTTCAGAAATAAATTGGGGGGCAGAGTGAGAAGGATGAAATTTTTGGTCTGCCACCAATACATAATTTAAAACACTGTTATGTGGGAATGAGAAATAACAAGAAAGAGGAGGCATCTAACTCGGAACCTGGAGCATGGTTGGGATTGTTAGTAATAGTATGGCAATATTAGTAGATATTTTTCCTTTTATTTATTACACCTAGGGTTAGTTGTTTAAAAGTTTTTTGATGCTCTGTCATGTCAAAATATCATGGGAATAAAAGGACAAAATATTGTCTGATTTCACCTACATTGGGTACCTAGATAGAGTTTCAAATTCATAAAGACAGGACTACATCAGGAGTTACTAGGTGCTGGGGAAGAGGAGAGAGGGGTCATTGTTTATGGTTATTGTTTAATGGGTACAGAGCTTCAATTCAGGAAAATGAAAAATATCTGAAGATGGACAGTGGTGAGAGTTAACAACATGAATATGCTTAAAGCTACTGAACTGTACACTTAAAAAAGACTAAAATGAGAACTTACCTATGTTTTACCACCACCACCTTAACAAGAAAGAAAAAACTGCAAATGTCTCTTTACCAACTCACAGGTGAGCTCAGACCACTTCTGTACTCAGCTCAAGTTCATTGCAGAGTCCTTCATTGTGTTATAAAAACTTATATAATCTGAGTCAGATCAAATCCCTGGAAATAGCTGAGCTTCCCCAGGTTTTTTCCCTTTGACAAATTCTAGTTAGAGATTTGCGGGGAGGTAGGAAGGGCTCAGTCTTTGGTCTGCAACAAATACATGATTTAAAACTTATCTTTATGTGGTAAAGAGAAATATCAAGGAGAAGGCATCTGTCTAGATCCTTGGAATTACATAGGCAAAACAGCCTTCTGTTCAACAATATTTTAATTTATTTGGCTGTGCCAGATCTTAGTTGCAGCATGTGGGATCTAGTTCCCCCACCAGGGATTGAACCAAAGTGCCCTGCATTGGGAGCATGGAGTCTTACTTAGCCTCTGGACCACCACGGAAATCCCTTGACAATATTTTAGATGTGTCCTCTATGATTGTCATTCTGTAGACATGACCTTGTACTTTGCACCTTGAAAATGCAAAATCTAAAGCAGTTTGTAGATTAGTGAAATAATTAACTAAATGGAATCCTTTGCCTCGTGTTACGGACGTAACACTAGTTGAGGGAACTGGAACTGGATGCCTTGTTTTGTTTTGGGAAGTTATGAAACTAAAAGTCCATGTTTTTACTTTTTCATTTCTCTTGGGGTTTGGGTTGGTTTGGATCGACCACATAGGCTGCAGGCTTAGTCTTCTTGTTTCATTCTTTGTGGCCATCCACAAATGCTTGGTGGATCTGTCCACTCGGCTTAAACACCCACTTCCTTTAGCCTCATGGTAATTTGTTATTAGTTTTATTGGTGCCCTTCTATTTCCCAGAAATGGATTTTTTGTTTGTTTGTTTCTGGAAACAGCAGCAAGAGAAATCGTGAGATGTTGAAGAGTAAGAACACAGCTTTCTCTGGTTTTCTTCTTTTCCTTCTTCATATAGGTATGTCACTCACTGGTTTTTTAAATCTACTCAACCTAAAAACTGATCTTCATCTGTGGTTCATCTTTTCCTCTTTCCTATGGTTTCTTGGTAAGGAAAGTTGTTGCTGATGGCAGAGAGGGCCTATCAAAATCACATTTAGAGAAGTGCCTTTTTGAGATATTGGTATTATTCAACTCTTTCTCCCAGAGCCGTGCTGTGAGTTTCCTGGAAAAATGTCTTCCAGAAGTAAAAGGGAGACTCTTAAACAGAAGAGAAGATTCTCCCTCATGTCTGATCCAAAAGGAATGAAGCCTATGGTAGAGATGCTAGAAAAAAAAATTTAATTGATAATGAAGAAATTAAGGGGCAGACCCAACTCAAGGAGCCCATGTCTCTGCAGATTTATGGGAGCAGGACTGGGGTTAGGTGGTGGAGAATGAATAAACCTACTTCTCCTTTCCCTTCTTTCATCTCTTAGAAGTCACAAGTTCCCATTTCCATTCCCTGAAGAACTAGAAGGAGTAAATTAAGATGTTAATGTGAATCTCCAATACTTTGACCACCTCATGCAAAGAGCTAACTCATTGGAAAAGACCCTGATGCTGAGAAAGACTGAGGGCAAAGGGGAAGAGGGCAGAAGAGGATGAGATAGTTAGATAGACTCACTGACTCAATGAACATGAGTTTGAACAAACTCAGGGAGAGAGTGAAGGACAGGGAATCCTGGCGTGTTGCAGTCCATGGTGTCAAAAAGTTGGCCATAACTTAGTGACTGAACAATAACAACAAAAACAAATATGGATCTCCATTTTAAGACGTGTTGAATTTGAAAGCATCTTGATACAGATTTTAGTCTATATTTTAGTAATTTTTTTTTTGGAGGAAAATTGCTTTACAATGTTGTGTTGGTTTCTGCTATACAAGAAAGTGAAACAGCCATCACTTTATATATATATGCCCTCCTTCTTGAGCCTCCCTCCTGTCCCCCATCCCACCCCTTCTAGTCATCACAGAGTACCAGGCCGGGCTCCCTGTGTTATATAGCAGCTTCCCTCTAGCTCACTGTTTTACACGTGATCGTGTATATATGTCAAGGCTACTTCTCAATTCGTCCCACCCTTTCCTTCCTGCACTGTGAAGCCCATTCTCTATATCTGCATCTCCATTCCTTCCCTGCAACTAGGTACATCAGTACCATTTTTATAGATTACATATATATGCATGGATAGATTTTGTTTTTCTCTTTCTGACTTTGAGTCTATATTTTAATATACCACAAATTTAGCCTTAACTAACTCTGCCACTATTCCACTTAAGCCTGTTGGTTTCCCTTTAAGACTTTCCTTTCTTTCTAACCTTCTTCATTCAAACTGAGACAATAAGAAGTTTTGTTTATACAGTTAACCAAATACTTTCACCTCCATTACTTCGTTTGGTCCTGTCAACCAGGAGTGTTAACCCAGTTGTACTGAAGATGAAGAAAGAGAAAGACGTAGTAAGAGGAAGAGTATTCTCTGACTCCAAGACCAGACTCTCTCTATCAGATGAGAACTCGCAAACCAGGCATTTTGCTCTCAGTCTCATCTATTTTGTACTCATCTTTGGCATCTTAGACACAAAAGTGGCTCTTGCAGGAAACATATATAAAGTGAAATAGTGAATGAGCCTTTCAATAATTCATTCTATGCTACTGCTGCTCCCGCCGCTAAGTCACTTCAGTCGTGTCCGACTCTGTGCGACCCCATAGATGGCAGCCCATCAGGCTCCCCCATCCTTGGGATACTCCAGGCAAGAACACTGGAGTGGGTTGCCATTTCCTTCTCCAATGCATGAAAGTGAAAAGTGAAAGTGAAGTCGCTCAGTCGTGTCCGACTCTTCGAGATCCCATGGACTTGCAGCCTACCAGGCTCCTCCGTCCATGGGATTTTCCAGGCAAGAGTACTGGAGTGGGGTGCCATCGCCTTCTCCAGTTCTATGCCACAGTATTCAGTAAATAAAACAAGTGAAAAAAAAAGTCAACCAATTTCTGGATCCATAGGCTAGGCTCCTGGTCTGTACGATGAAATAGGAAAGTGACTTCTTCCTCTTCTCCCTCCTCCTTCTTTCTCTGTCTCTTTTCTATGAAGACTTTGGCTCTTGTAGTTACTCTGCTGTCTTTGCTCTTCTAAGGTCTCCTGAGGTTCTGCGATGATCTCTCTATAGACAGAGCCTGCTTCCTGATGTGCTGGTGGGTGGGGAGTCAAACCCACAATTCAGAGACATTGAATGAGATGCAGCTGGCTTTGGAAACCTCAGTAAGACCTTCCTCTCCTGGGAGTGAACAGGAAAGGGGCGGCTTCGTCTAAAGAGCAACTATTACTAGGGTGGCTGAGTCTTTGTAATGCCAAAATGAAAGTCTTTCAGTCATATCCCATGGACTATAGCCTGCCAAGCTCTTCTGTTCGTGGAATTCTCCAGGCAGTTCTACTAGAGTGAGTGGCTGTTCCCTTCTCCAGGGGATCTTCCCAACCCAGGGATCAAACCCATGTCTCCCACATCGTAGGCGGCTTCTTTACCATCTGAGCCACACAGGGAATCCCTGTAATGCCAATGCCACCTTCAGTTTTGGAAACAAGAAAGGAGGCAGGCAGGCAAGTAGCAGAAAATCTCTTCCTCATGTTTCTAAGCTGATAAATACCCCTGCAACTCTGTGCCGGGTCATAATTCTTATAACTTGGCTTAGGTCACAGAGTTCAACTCAGGGATGCCTGGAAGCTAAATGGGCATAGATGGACTTGAAATGGTAGAACATAAGTTCTCCATTCTTGACCGTAGCTCACCAGGCTCCTCTGTTCATGGAATTCTCCAGGTAAGAATACTGGAGTGGGTTTCCATTCCCTTCTCCAGGGGATCTTTCCGACCTAGGGATGGAACCTGGGTCTCCTGCATTGCAGGCATATTCTGTACTATCTGAGCCAGCAGGGAAGCCCACTCTCCATTCTTTAGGTACCCCACTTGTATTCTACCCACTTCGTTTCAATTTGCATCACGTCTTTCTTCTTCTTCTTAGCACCTCCCCTAATCCTCTGTTGGTGACAAAAAATAAAGGGGCGGGGGGAAGGTGTTTTCCAACCAAAGCAAGTTCTAGAGGAACATCTTCACAGCCTAATTAGCTCTTAGGCTCTTAATTTTGGAGAAACATGACTGTGTACGTTTCCTAATTAGGAAACCCAAATGGGAGCGCTGACACCGCCTCCCCCAGGCAAGCCGTGTACACAGAACAGCTACCATCCGAGGGAGCTATGCCTTTTTCTCTTTGTAATTACTTTGCCCAACTTCGGCTGCAGTTGAACCTTTTCTCAGATGAAGGCATTGAACCCTCTGCTCAGCTATTATGTTGTGTATCAAATCACAAAGCAGTCTTGCAGCAGTCCAACTTTAACACTTAAATGTTGTAAGATTCCTGCCGTTTTCTTTTCTTTGCTTGGATTGTGTCTCCACGTGCAGTTTCATATGAATTATAGGTAGAGGTCCTCACATTTCCTTTTGAAGGAGGAAAAGGAAATTGTTCATGCACATAAAAACAGATTTTTTTTTTTTAATGAACCTAAAATTTTGCAAACTGAATAGGACCCTGATCTGGGCGGTCAGGCACCTTGCCTCTGGCAGAGGTACGAGACAGAGGGTGAGATACTGACAGAGTGCAAGGAAGAAAGGGGGCCCTCATGCACAAAGCCAACTGAAGCATTTCCTATAGAGCGGGAATATCGCTCTCAAGCCCCATGGTGATCTAATAGCCTAAGCATCAGAATTGACTAGCTTTGGCTGCCTTAATTTCAAGTGTCCTTGGTAATCAACACAAGGCCTGGCTCCTGTGGAATTCTAAACTCCATGTCTATAGCTATAGTAGGAGTTGTCTGGACAGTAGTAACAACAGGAGTTTCAACACTGCCATGTGGACAATAGATAGCCAGTGGGAAGCTGCTGTATCATGCAGAGAGCTCAGCTTGGTGCTCTGTGATGATCTAGAGGGGTGGGGTGGGGCAGGGGTAGGGGGGATGGGAGAGAGATCCAAGAGGGAGGGCATATATGCATACATATAGCTGATTCATTTTGTTGTACAGCAGAAACTCACACAGCATTGTAAAGCAATTATGTTGTTTTTAGTTGCCAAGGCGTGTCTGACTCTTTGTGACCCCATGGACTGTAGGCCGCCAGGCTCCCCTGTCCATGGAATTTTCCAGACAAGAATACTGGAGTGGGTTGCCATTTCCTTCTCCAGGGAGTCTTCCTGACCCAGGGATCGAATGCGTCTCATACATTGGCAGGTAGATTCTTTACCACTGAACCACCAGGGTAGCCCAAAGCAATTATACCCCAGTTTAAAAAAAAAAAAAAAAAGAGTATGACTCCAAGCCACCAGCTCCTAATACTGATAACCAGCCAGTTAACCGCTGCCCCCACAGCCTTCATGTTAAGTAGAGGGGTGGTTCCTCCTTCACATTCCAGAAAGATGCAGCCTCAAGACAGAGACCCTCTTCTTATGCGTTCTGTTTACAGACTTCTTTTGTTGATAGAAGGAACCTAACCCTCAGGAGGCTGTCAATATGCAGGCAGATCTTTTCAATGGTTTCTCCCTGCTCTCCAGATTTTATCAAGGCCCTGATTGCACTGGCCCAGCTCCCTCTGCATCCACAGGAGGCTTCTCTTTCCCGACTCTGGATTGCCCCGAGTACTTAGGGTCCCATTTAGCTCCTTCCACCCAGCTCTCTGCCCCAGGACCTTTGCACAATTTGTTGCTGTTCAGTCGCTAAGTTGTGTCTGACTCTGCCATCCCATGGACTGCAGCACGCCAGGCTTCCCAGTCCTTCACCATCTCCTGGAGTTTACTCTGACTCATGTCCATTGAGTTGATGATGTCATCCAACCATCTCATCCTGTCACCCCCTTCTCCTCCTGCCTTCAATCTTTCTTGGAATCAGGGTCTTTTCCAGTGAATCGGCTCTTTGCATCAGGTGGCCAAAGTCTTGGAGCTTCAGCTTCAGCATAGTCTTTTCAATGGATATTCAGGGTTGATTTCTTTTAGGATTGACTGGTTTGGTCTCCTTGCTGTCCAGGGGACTCTCAAGAGTCTTCTCAAGCACCACAGTTCGAGAACGTCAATTCTTCAGCGTTCAGCCTTCTTTATGGCACAAGAGGAACCTCCTTTATGTAGGAGGCTCTTTCTCTTCTCTAGCCTAGGAACTCTTGCTCATCCATTAGCTCAAATATTTTTTTCAGGGAAGCCTTCTCCTTAGAACAGCTCAGTCCTGAAGTTTGATCAGTAGTTAGGGTGTTTCCAAACTGGAAAGCAATCATAGTTCATTGGCCTTTTCCTTTAGAATACTAACCAGTTTGCAATTTTGTGTTTATTATTTGATTACCATCTGCTTCTACAACATAAGAACTATATCTGCCTTTTCTCACTAGTGTCTTCAGGGCCTAATATAAAGCTTGGCATACAATTTGTGCCCAGTAATACTTGTTAATGAGTGAGCGAATGAATATAAAGGAAAGAACACATTAGAAAAACAATTGAGACGAAAAAAAAAGAGACCAAGATTGTTAACAAGTAGGTAAGGGAAAATCCCATGGACAGAGTGGTCTGGCAGGCTATGGTCTGTGGGCATGTTCAGTCATGTCCAACTCTTTGGGATTCCATGAACTGTAGCCCACCAAGCCTGTGTTCATGACTCTTTGCAAAGAGTCAAACGGGAGTTAGTGAGTAAATACACAAGGAGAGGAATTACTGCCCCCAGGATTTGGTGATTTTATCAGTTTGGAATTAACGTATTTTTGACACAGGTTTCTGAAGTCCTAGAGAATTTTTCCTAAAAATTGAACACCCCTACCCAAAAGAATTGAGAGCAGGGACACAAGTATATGTATTCCAAGGATCATGGCAGCATTATTCACAATAGCCAAAAGAAAGGAGGATGCAGCCCAAATGTCTACTGATAAATGAACAGATACACGAAATGTGGTCTCTATACACAATGGAATATTATTCCATCTTAAAAAAAATGAAATTCTGACACATGCTATAACATGGATAAAGCTTGAAGATGCCAAGTGAGATAAACTGGAAACAAAAGCATACATATTGTATACTTCCACTTACATGCAGAATCTAGAGTTGTCAAATTCACAGAGAAAATAGGAAGTTAAATGGTGCTTTCCAGGGGCTGATGGAGGGTGGGAGAAGAAAAAGGAAGGAAGGAGGAGTTAATGTTTAAGGGGTATGGAGTTTCAGTTTGGAAGATGAAGGTGTTCCAGAGATGGATGGTGGTGATGGGTGCATAGCAATTTGAACATACTTCACACCACTGAGCTGTACACTAAGAAATGGTTAAAACCATTCTATGGTATGCATTTCTTTTCTTTTTTGTTAGTCGCTCAGTCGTGTCCGACTCTTTGCAATCTTATGGAGGCCCCCCAGGCTCCCCTGTCCATGGGATTCTCCAGGTAAGAACACTGGAGTGGGTAGCCCTTCCCTTCTCCAGGAGATCTTCCCAACCCAGGGATCCAACCCAGGTCTCCTGGATTTCTAGCAGATTCTTTACCATTTGAGCCTATGTATATTTTACCATAGTTAAAACAAAAAGCAACGAAATGTTGAAAACACAAACACACACCCTTAAGATTCCCTCAAGTTCAGATCCATTTGCTTAAAATGAAGGCCCATTCATTGTAGGTATATAATTCTGTTTAAAAGGCACCTGTTTATTACCCTTCATTTTGTAATTTCTGTTTTTAAAATGTCCAGATCTTCCTCTTTGCCCTCATGTTGAGTGGTGGGTAGGAGTAGTAGTCATGCAGTGTGGGCATCCATGCCTTTTTCTACAGAGGTACCTTCTCCTCTGATGGTAGAGTTACACAGAAATAGAGTACCTCCACAAGACATCAGTCTTGAAAGTGGCACAATGATAAAGAATCCACTTGCCAATGCAGGAGGAGACGCAAGAGACGCAGGTTTGATCCCTGGGTTTGGAAGATCCCCTGGAGTTGGAGATGGCAGCCCACTCCAGTATTCTTGCCTGGAAAATTCCATGGACACAGGCAGGAGCCTGGTGGGCTACAGTTCATGGAATCCCAAAGAGTTGGACATGACTGAACATGCCTACATGCAAACTTTCATTTCACACTGTTTACCAATTAGAAACATCTCTAGGAGAAACCAATACAGCCCTTAATTGTATCCTCTCTCTGAATTTGTAAATTTGATTGGCTCTCAGATTCAATCTGTTGTTTTTCTATAGAGATAATCTGAAATCCGAGAGATGAAGAGTTTAAAGCTGAATTTAGACTTTCATTAGGATCACGCACAAAAGAGTACAGCTAGTATATTAATCTCTAACATTGTAGTGAATGAAGAACCTCTCCGATGTGGATAAAACCCCCCTGTAGATTTCCAGAATCCCAGCCCTAAAAAGGCTTACCCAGAAAATTTGGCAAGTGATGATGAAAATCTGTGTCCAAAACCACCATCTCTGGACATTTAAAAAATGAGTTATAATTATCAGACAATATTATATTTGTTTCAGGTATACAGCATATTCAGTATTTTTTCAGCATTTTTATGCATTATGAAATGATCACGGCAGTAAGACCGGTCACCATAAAAAGCTGTTACAATGTAATTGACTATATTTCCTATGGGAACATTATACCCTGTGACGTATTTACTTGTCATCACACACAAGCATCACTGGTCTAACTCGCCACCTTAGAGGTAGAACATTTAGAGAGCTCAGCTAAGGATGTGTTCTCTGTCTTTTTTTTTTTTTTTTTTTTTGCTTCATTGTATGGTTTGCGGGATCTTAGTTCCCCAACCAGGGATTGAACCCTTTTCACAGCTGTGGAGGCACTGAGTCCTAACCACTGGACCACCAGGGAATGCCCTGTCTAAATATTGTGTCTTAAACTATTTGTAAGCAGTAAGAAAAGGACTTTGAATTTGCCTTCAACATGAAGTCAGTCTGCTGGGGGAAACGATTTTCCACAACCACTTTTGAACTCCAGCCTACAACCAAGTAGTTGGCAGACATTGGAGGTTACTGAGTCCATCCTGAATCTAGTGAAACCATGAATCTTCTCTCTTCCAATGTGAACTCACAAAATAATCTGCATTTCCTTTGGGGAGTTCTTGTCCCCTTGAAGCACATCTGTTGACTCCAGGTAAATTACCCTGTTCTCCATTCTCTTCCCCTCCTACTCCTGAGAGGCCCTTCCTCATTATTAAAGAATCACATAATTTCGTATTTAAAGAGGACCTTCAGGATCATGTAATTCAACCAGTTTTTTTTTTTTAATAGTCAAAGAAACTTAAGCCCAGGGAGATTAAGTGATTAATGTCTCACTGGATTAAAGCCAACCTATCTAGAATTAGTTGTAGGCTCTTTTGATGGTCCTCATTCACATTTGTCTAGATGTAACTCATGAGAACCTGATCAAGTGGACCCCATTTTAACATTTGGAATTTACTATTTTTCTTTCAGAGTTTATTGGATAACACTTTGGAATCCACTGAAGCTGGGCATGATGTGAAGAGTCGAACATCATCTAGTCCCAGAGCATCGTTTCAAAATCATAAGCCCCAGGTCCATAAACCCAAACTGCACCTGTTTCTTGTCCTGGAACGTTTGTCTGTAAATCTCCGGAGTTTGATGAGGATGCTTGGTTGTGGAGGGTGCAGGGACGGGAACACAGATGAGATTACACTGAGCTGGACTGTGTGGTCCAGGTTGTGGCGGCCACAGGATAGGTGCTAAAAGAAGATGAGGGGATGAATTAGTGAAGCTCCATGACCAAGCTCCATGCCTCCTGGAACATCTGAGAGAGGAGTGTGGTGTGGTGAAAAGACTATCGGTTTAATGGTCAAAGTCGGTTCTGTCATTTACTACCTGTGTAACCTTGGGCTTCCCAGGTGGCTCAGTGATAAAGAATCCACTTGCGAAGCAAGAGTTTGATCCCTGGATTGGAAAGATCCCCTGGAGAAGGAAATGGCAACCCACTCCAGTATTCTTGCCTGGGAAATGCCTTGGACAGAGGAGCCTGCCGAGCTATAGTCCATGGGGTCACAAAGAGTTGGACATGTTTCAGTGACTAAACAACAGCAACCTTGGGCAAATGAACTTGTGTACATCAGTTTGTGTATGTATAAAATGAGAGTAATTAATACTTACCTTGTGGTTGTGTTAGATGGATAAAAGATGACATAAAGTCCCTGGTATGTACAACACATGCAAAAAATGTTCACATGTATGTACATATGATATATATGTGTGCATGGTATATTTGTATGTAGGGAGTGGGGTGAGTGTATTTGTGTGTGTATGTGTGTGTGTATTGGATTCCAAAGGAGAAGTTGAGGTTTTTCTATTAAAAACTGTTGTTTCTTTCTTTTTTTTTTTTTAAGAGAAAACAGGTGATGCTCTCTATAACACACATTTCTGCAGTTTCTAGCAGTGTGTGAGGTATGAGTGTGAGCATCGTCACGATCTATTCCTTCTTGCTTCACTCAGACATCATGGAAACAAGCCAAAAGGGAAACGGTGTGACTTCAATGTATCCCCCACCTCTCAGAAAAAAAGAAAGCAAACAAAAAAATTCTCAAAAAATTCTGTCAACTCGTAGAGTGTTTATTAAACATTTTATTTCCCCAGCACAAAATGGCGGGAAAGTAATTCCAGCCAACAGTGTTTACTGTCTAATTGGGAAAATAATACTTTATACAGCAGACAACCAGAGAACCATTCAAGGTGGTATGCAAACCATTACTAACTCGCTCTGTGTTCAGAAGAATGGTCTCAGGGGCTGGAGTTGACTTGTAAAGGCATCTTGGGGGGCTATCTAGAGTTGTATTTGAAAGTGAGCTTTGGAGGCATGAGTCCTTGAACCACTACCATAGTTTTGTCTGGTCACTAAATTCTAATCCTTGATCACCTCATTTGCAAAAAGAAGAAAATATTTGCTTCTCAGGTATTTTGAAGATTAAGCAGATAATATATATAGATCACCAAGCATGGACTCTGCCACATAGTGAGAAATATCAGCAAACTGGTCATAATATATTTCTCGTTAAAGGTGAATCTCAAATAATCACAAGTGTTGTCAAGGGTGTGGGGAAATTGGAGCCTTCATATACTGCTCATACGTGAGTGAAAGTCGCTCAGTCATGTATACAGTCCATGGAATTCTCCAGGCCAGAATACTGGAGTGGGTAGCCATTCCCTTCTCAACTCACAACCCAGGGATTGAACCCAGGTCTCCTGCATTGCAGGTGGATTCTTTACCAGCTGATCCAGCAGGGAAGCCAAGAATACTGGAGTGGGTAGCCTATCCCCTGTCCAGCAGATGTTCCCGACTCAGGAATTGAACCATGGTCTCCTTCATTGCAGGCAGATTACCAGCTGAGCTACCAGGAAGCCCCTGGGGATGTAAAATAGTGCAGCCACTTTGGAAAACAGTCTGGCAGGTTTCCAAAATATTAAGCACAGAATTACCATAGGACCAAGCTATTCCACTCCAAGAGAAATGAAAACATATATATGCACAAACACATACACATATATTCAGAACAGCATTATTCTTAACAGCTTCAAATTAGAAACAACGAAATGTCCATCAGTGATGAATGGATGAACATAATGTCTTGTATCCACACAATGAAAAATTATTCTGTAACAGAAAAAAATGAAGTACTAATACACACTAAAATATGGGTGAACCTTGAAATCCATATGAAAGAAGCCAGGCACAGAAGATCCATTTATGTGATTTATGATTCTATTTGTGTGAAATGTCCAGAACAGGTGGATCATCCATAGAAGTCAAAGTAGATTTGTGGCTACCAGGGGACAGTGTGGGTGGTGATGAAAAAAGAATAATTGCTAGTGGATCTGAGTTTCCTTCTGGGGGTGATGAAAATACCCTTGAATTAGTGGTGGTGGTTGCCCAACATTGCGAATGTACCAAATGACTGAATGCTTTAAACTAGCGAAGTAGATGGTATGTGAACTAAATCTCAATAAAGCAGTTTAAAAAAAAAGTGAATTTCTTTTTTTCTATTTTGTATTGGGATATAGCCAACTGGGGCTTCCCAGGTGGTGCTAGTGGTAAAGAACCCGTCTGCCAATGCAGCAGTTGTAAGAGACATAGGTTCAATCTCTGGGTTGGGAAGATCCCTGGAGGAGGGCATGGCAACCCACTCCAGTATTCTTGCTGGAGAATCCCATGGACAGAGGAGCCTGGCGGGCCATGGGCCATAGGGTCACAAAGAGTCAGACACAACTGAAGCGACTTAGCACAAACACACATACATATAGCTGATTAACAATGTTGTGATGGTTTCAGGTGAACAGCAAAGGGACTCAGCCATACATATACATGTATCCATTCTCCCCCATACTCCTCTCCCATCCAGGCTGCCACATAACACTGAGCAGAGTTAAAAGACATGAGGTATTTGGACAAGTGGAGAGAAGCAAGCCAGCAGAGCAGAGCAGACAGGGACCTTGGGATCCAGGCAGCTGAACCGAGGATTTGAGAGAACTGTGGGAGGGGATGGGGCGTCAAGGTAGGTCGGTGAAGATCACGTTCAGTGCTAGCTTACAATGCAATCTGAGGCCACCTTGGGGTGGTAGGAAGGGCAGAAAAAATGGAATTTTTCAGATGTATCAGAATGTAGCATGGACTGGAATGAGCAGGGGGGAAAAATCAGATAACTCTAGAGTAGTTTCTGACAGAAGAGGAGACTTGTGTGTGTGTGTGTGTGTGCGCGCGCGCGCACGCTGTGTGTGGATCCTGGGTGCGTGTGTTAGTCTGTGAGGGACCCGCGGGCATCAGGGCCGGGCCTCCTTGTGGCTGCAGTGCGGGGTCCGGCCTCCCGGGGGCGCTATGACCGCGAGCGGATCCGCCTGGTAGGGGTCGCACCACCAAGTGGCGAGAACCCCCATCCTTGCTCACAACCCATCTCTCTTTCTGTGAAAATTGTCCTTGAGGTAGGAAGAGCCTGATTTTCTGTACAGAACAAACACAAATACGATATTTCATATCTTCTCTGCCATTTTCGCCCTTGTCTGTAATTGGAAACTCTCGCCCCTAGTCTTACCTGTAGGAATCTGTCTTCAAACGTGCGATCCTGTTTCTCCCCTTGCCAGACCCTCCCCGTCTGTCTTCTGTTTTTCTTCTTCAAACTGTCACGATCTCTGATTTTATTCGTCAGTTCTTTTGATTAGGGACGGTAACGGAGCAGGGCAGGAAGGATGGCAGGTGGGGGGAGAGGAATTCTTCTATTTCATTAGTTCCTGATGAAGCCCGCGGTTTGGCCAGGCTGCTTTCATAAATCCACACACTTTTCCGTCTGACAGCCTCCCCTCTCCGTCTTTCTTGCAGACTCCGGTTTTGTGCTCAGCGGCGTCTTAACTCACCTCCAGCCGATTCTGAACGTTGAGATTCTCTTTGCCCTTCAGCTTGCCATTCACCATTTTCTTCTTATTCCTGGATTTTGCCCTTTTCCCTCAAGTTCACCGTTCGAGACTTTCTCTTGGGAGTCACCCTCAATGACAGCATCAAACTTGTCTCTGGCGGGGATGTGGCTGCCCGCAGCCGGGCCTATTAGACAGCCTCTGCCCCGGTGCAGAGGAGTCCCTGTGCCGAGTTAGCATGTTCTTATCATCCTATATTGTGATCAGTGCCCCAACTGAACTACCATCGTCTTCAACAATTTTAATTGTCAAAGCCCCCAGCTTCCCTGGTGGCTCAGATGGTAAAGAATCTGCCTGCCAATGCAGGAGATGAGGGTTTGATTCCTTGGGTCAGGAAGATCCCATGGAGAAGGGCATGGCAACCGGCTCCAGTATTCTTGCCTGGAAAGTTCCATGGACAGAGGAGCCTGGCAGACTACAGTCCATGGGGTCACAAAGAGTCTGACACAAATGAGCAACTAACACACTTCCTCTGAGGGATATACCTGGATTCTGACCCTTTAATTTGCTTCTGAGCCTTTGTTTTGTGAACGTTGGCCAGTCTTTCAGCTTTATCAGTGAGAATGCATTTCAGGAGTCTCACACATCCACACCTTCTAGGTGAGAAGGAAGGCAAACAGCCCTCCAGGGCTGCCTTGATCTAGTCCCAACCCCTCAAGGCTGCCTTGCTACCCAGCATACAGGAGGGTTAGCTTCCTACTGCCTCCTTCCTCCTGACAACACAAGAAAGTTTCCAGGCCTTGCAAAGTTTCATACTCTGGTCCCTATTGTTGGCATCAGTCTTCTGGATTGTGAAGGGCCTTTTGTTTGAGACCTTTCAGTAGAAACCAGAGCTTCTCCACTCTTGTAATGAAGCAATACACCAGTTCATAGAAACCAAGATGACATCAATTTAAAGACATATTTTATGTCCCCCACACACAAAAAGAATATAGCCAATTAAACTATGACAATCATTGATTGGAAGACCATCATGTGGAAAAAAATATACAATTTAGAATCATAAAATATGTAGCACAGTGGTTGCATGTTGAGGTCAACCTGATAGGGTCTGAATCTCAGCTCTATTTAATGTCTGACCTTGGGCAAGCCACTTAACTTCTCCTTGCCTCAGTTTCCTCATCTGTCGGGATGATCATAATAGTATCTACTTAGAAAGATAGATAAGGATTAAATAAGTGTCTACATACATAACACTTAGTAGCTGGGTATAATAAAGGCTCAATAAGTGTCAACACCTTTTATCTGAATGCTAATAAAGAGTATGTGTTTGTGCATTCCCAGTCGCTAAGTCATGTCTGACTCTTTGCCATCCTATGGACTGTAGCCCACTAGGCTTGTCTGTCTGTCACGTTTTCCAGGCAAGAATACTAAAGTCAGTTACCATTTCTTCCTTCAGGGGATCTTCCCCATCCAGGGATCGAACCTGGGTCTCTTGTACCTTCTGTATTTGCAGGCAGATTCTTTACCACTGGGGGAGGCAGGAGGAGAAGGGGACAACAGAGGATGAGATGGTTGGATGGCATCAACGACCCGATGGACATGAGTTTGAGCAAGCTCGGGAAGTTAGTGATGGACAGGGAAGCCTGGCATGCTGTAGTCCATGGGGTCACAAAGAGTTGGACACGACTGAGCAACTGAACTGACTGAATCTTTACCATTTGAGCCACCTGAGAAGCCCCTTTTAAAAGTATTATAATCACCATGCATCTTAGACTGCATTAACTGTTGCTGATTTATCTTGACATGCTCTATTTTGATGTTTCTCTCTCTTTCTCAATAGCCACTTACCCGTTTAAAAGTGCAAGTTGCACATTTGTTAAGGCTTAAATTGGCTAGTGGTTTTTTTTTTTTTTTTTTTTTTTGCCTCTGTATTCTGACTCCACTAATGGTGGCCTCAACAGAGCAGAAAGCAGATATCCGCAGTATCATTTTGAGGATTTGGGCAGGAAAATATGAATAAGGAAAGAAAGAAAATAATTCACTGACAAAGAAGTGGCTATTTAAAAATGGATTTTCAAGAAGGAAAAAAGAATCAAGTCAAAATGAAAGGTAATTTTAAAAATTTTAGTTTCTATTGAAGATTGCTGATCTGCTTATTACTTTTTTTTTTGAGAGAGACATTTAGAATCAGAAAAATAACGGTTGCTCAGCCATTCAACTTAAAGATATTTAAGTGTTTTAGTTGGCTTATAATCTGATGGTCAAATTTTAAAAAATTATTTTAGTGAAAAATAGTTTAAAGCAATTTCTTCTACCCACCTTGGGCTTCCCAGATACCACAGTGGTAAAGAATCTGCCTGCCAATGCAAGAGACCAGGGTTCAATCCCCGGGTCAGGAAAGATCCTCTGGAGAAAGAAAAGGCAACCCACTCTAGTATTCTTGCCTGGAAAATCCCATGGACAGAGCAAACTGGCGGGCTACAGACCATGGGGTCACAAAGAGAGGCATGGCCGAGCAACTCAGCACCTGAACACACACACAACCCACCTTGAGATTAATGTATCTTTTTCTGTTTTTTCTGGAGTGGCATTTAGAACAATTGGATTTCATGTTACAGTCATTCTATCATTAAAACACTGAATCAGGTAATCATTTCATTCCATTTGCTTCACAGATGATCACCAAAAAGTACTCTTGTCATCAAGGCTTTACTGATGTCTGTGGGGTTTTGTCCACATGGTACAGAGCTGACAAGCTAAACGGAAAAAGGAAAGCATGCTGGGCTGAGCAAAGGAGTTCGTTTGTGGTATTTGTACTGTGGTTGAAGCAGATAAATGGCTAGAGAATAATATCGCCATCGACTGGGAATAGACCGTGTGTCACATAGACCTCTGTGAATTCATCTGGGGGCCAGCTACTGGGGTCAGCCTCCATCTCTCTTAGAACCTTTTTCAGAAGAGAGATGTGAAGTTCTGGGCTGTTAAGTAAACTATTGTGTTTCAGTGAAGTTCAGGTATCATAGGTTGTAAGACCCACTAGGGTTTTATGTTCCACCAAGAAAACAAAAATTACTCCCACAACTGTAGCACCATGATTTTTTTTTTTTTATGCCTTAGAATTTTTATTGGAAAGGATTTTTTAAAAAAGTTTTCTTTGATGTGCACCATTTTTAAAAGTATTTAGTGAATTTCTTACAATATTACTTCTGTTTTATGTTTTTTTGTTTTTCTTTTTTTGACCCCAAGGCATGTGGGATCTTAGCTCTCCAACCAGGGGTTGAACCTGCATCTCATGCATTGGAAGGTGAAGTCTTAACCACTGGACCCCTAGGGAAGTCCCTGGAAAGGTTCTTGTACTTGTTTTGGCATTGATTTTGCCCCTATATATCTCTTGTGCATATGTAAAAGGCAAACTAAAAATGAAATACATTGGCTGAGGAACTTACCAAACTTCATTTTCAGAATGTGATTCTTATGAACTAGTTTCCTGCTTGGAGTCTGTAATCTTCACGTTTTGCTGTGCGGGCTTGTCCTCTGTGTCATCAAAAGCATTGGTGATGGGGCATTTCCTAAAATGTTCTTCCACTACTGTCTCTAGGATTTCCTTCTGAGTCACTTCACATGTTTTATGCCGGCCTAAAGGCAGTGATAACTGTGGCCAACTACTGGTGGCTAATGGTGATGGTAAGATGGATTTTGATTTCAGAAATATTAAAATGTGGGTAACGATGTGTCTCTTTAAAAAGTACTTTTATTTAATTTTGGCTATGCTGGGTCTTTGTTGCTGCACTGGCCTTATCTAGTTGCGGCGAATGGTGGCTACTCTTCACTGTGGTGAGCGGGCTTCTCATTGTGGTGGCTTCTCTTGTTGCTAAGCACAGGCTCTAGGGTGCCCGGGTTTCAGTAGTCCCACCTTCCAGGCTCTAGAGCACAGGTATGGTAGTTTTGGCACACGAGGTTAGTTGCTTTGAGGTCTGTGGGATCTTCCCGGACCAGGGATCGAACACATATCTGCAGCAGGTGGAGTCTCCACCACTGATCCACCAGGGAAGTCCCAAAATGTCTCTTTAGGTTCACGCTGAGGTCTGTCTCTCTCTTACCCTGGACACAAAGGAGGCTTTTGTCGTTTGGTTCCAGAAGTTGCTGTTTCACACCAAAGGGCAGGGGCAAGTGCTGGGTTGAATCGGTATTTATGTTAATTTATTGGTATTTATCGGTATTTATATTAATTGGTATTTTCAGCTCCTCACCTCTCACTCAACAGTTCAGATCTCCTGTGTTCCCTTTCAAACTTCCGATGAAGGCAACTGGGTGAAGCTTTGGGGAAAAAGAAAAATCAAAACCCAGTATAGAACTTTTTCTGGACCTGTTCCCTTTCAACACTCCTTGGAGATGTCAGCGAAAGTTCTCTGGAGCACATCATTCCATAAACATGGGCATCTCCAAGGGATGAAGATTCTGTTGCTCCATTCTGTGAAAGGCGGTTGGCTAAGAAAATTGTGACGTTTTCCAGGTACAGATGACAATCGCTCTGCGGAAAGCATTGTTCTGAGTCTTTTGGGGATATGCTTTTATTGGCCTTCATAACCTACTGCTGCTGCCGCTAAGTCGCTTCAGTCGTGTCCGACTCTGTGCGACCCCATAGATAGCTGCCCACCAGGCTCCCTCATCCCTGGGATTCTTCAGGCAAGAACACTGGAGTGGGTTGCCATTTCCTTCTCCAATCATAACCTACTGCTTGTAGCTAAATGGGACTGAGAAGGCCACATTTGTTGGGAAGGAAAAGTCTCGTGTCTGTGGGTTTTAGGGAACAATCTGCATCACCGTAATCTTAACACATAATTCAAACTGCCTGGAGAGATGAGCTCTTTGCCTAACACCCAGCAGGACAGATCGCACTCAGGAAGGTCACCCAAGATGCTCGCTGTTTGTGCATGAAAATGCGTCAGTCTGTCTTTTCCATTTTGCCATTTCCCGTTTTCTTTGAGCACCGGAGTTTGTTTATTCGATTGTTTTATATTTGGGCAGCTGGGGACTGAGATATTTCTTTTCTGTTTGTTTCTCCAACTCTTTTTACAGTTTAACAAGTCAAATACAAAACTCAGGGGACTTCATAAGCCTCACGATGGAGCTCTGAATAGCATCCCATTATTGATTGGAAATACTGCATTGGAATGCCGCGGAAGAGCCCCAAACCAAAACTTTTCAGATGCCTGAAGCTGTGAGCTTTCCAATTAGGCTGAAAGTTTCCCTTGATAACCAGTAGTGCTGAAGCTTTTAATATTGTTTTGGCCTATCAGTTCTTAGCACGATTTTCTAGTTATGAAGGCCAGCGGATCACTCGGTGTCAGCGAGATAGCTCATCCATCCCACTTGCATGCTTTCTGATCAAATATGCTATCTGAAAAAAAAAGGAATCTTCGGCTTCACGTAAACCGATCGTAATTGGGAGCAGTTCGTCTTTCCCTTCTTCAATGCTATCTCCTCCTGTGCAGCCTATTTTGCATCCAGAGATACATTTGAAAGTCGAAATCCCTTCAAGCTAAATATTCTAAACTGACAGAAGAATTTCTAGTGGCACACCAGCCTGGAGCCATGTTTTTATGAGGACATCACTTTCTATTTCTAAGCTTCAGTGTGCACTCTTGCTTCCTTATTGCTGGGAGCCATGCCACATCAACTTGCCTCCTTCTCAGCTTTTAATGTTTTTTTAATGGAGTCCAGTTTTCCGCCTAAGTTATGGCTAGCCTTCTGACAAACCATCAGACACCTAAGCAACCAGAATGGAGGTGTCCAGATGTGACATGGTGGGGTAAACTTGCATGCTATTGAATAAAACCATATTCTAAGAATTCCTTTATACCTGGCCTCTGAATGTGCCATGAAGGCTAAAAGGGGCTTAAGAAAAACATTTTAAAAATTAATATGTGACCTGAAGTCTTTTCTTGTAAGCCACTAGCAAAGGCAATCATTTCTCAATCTGACTGGCGTGGTGAGTGTGTTGCCTGAACAGTGAAATAGCAGCACAGCTGATTTTTTTTTTTTTTCTCAAGTTTAAAATTGCTCGCAGAGCTCTGAGGTTAGTTATCTAATGAAATAAAAGCAAGCGTGCTTTGCATGTGCCTGGTCATTTAGAAGAACTTAAATAATTGTAAAGTACAAAATGATAAATCATTGCAGATGCAGATTCATCAAGGACAGTGGTATTTCTGTGATAAAGGAAGACGTCTATGTTCTTGAAAGTCAGCAATCTATACAACTTGGAAGACATCTGCAGAACGTTTGGTAATTAAATATGCCCTCAACTGAGAAATAATGCCTGGAGTTGTCCTGCTGGTAAGTAAAAGATGTGCCTTTATGCCTGGGTTTTACAATTTCTGCTTGGAATCATGTAGGTGTTCGGCTTGTGAGGGTACACAATCTGCAGAATAATATGAGTAAGTGTTCTGAAAGAGACAGAATTCATCTTATTTTTTTAGATTCACAACAGCTGAGTCTTTCTTGGGATTCAGATTTCAGCTCAATGTTTTCCCCTCCCCCAGGAAAACTTCCGATCCTTGTGAGCCCACTCTGTGTCATCATCTTCCTTTATATTTATTGTTGTTTGAAATGATTGACTTCATTTGTTGGCTGGTTTGTTGATGCCTCTGCCTGGTAGAAAATCAACTCATTGAGAGTGGGATGTTGTTAACCGTCTCCTTTACCACTTTACCCTAGCTCCTAGAAACAGTGACTGGTACATTGTAGGTTTTCAATAAATAATGAATGAATGCATGTATGAAAGCAGAATTCTGACTACAATATAACTCCAAAAAGAGTTATAGAACATTGGATGGCTCATGAGCTGGGTGCAAGATATGACCGTTTATGACATCTGAAATGTAGTCTAATGAGGTCAGGAATTTTCTTTTTTCCGTTTTTTTTTTTTTTCCCCCACACCACATGGCTTGCAGAATCTTAGTTCTCAGACTAGGGGCTGAACCTGGGTCACTACAGTGAAAGCGCTGAGTCCTAACCACTGGACTACCAGGGAATTCTTAGGAATTTTCTTTATACTGGAAAAAAAATTCCTACAGCATCAGGCATGGCATCTGATACTTTAAGCAATTGGAGGTGGGTTAATGCAGAGGTGTTGGGGAGATGAGCTGGTATTACATTCACTCCAGGGCTGTTATAGGGAATGTGCAGGGAGGGGGTTCTCTGAGTGCCCACTGACTGGGTGTCCCAGGAATAAGACCTACAATACCAAATTACCATGATTGACAGGGACCATCCTTTCCAGTGTCAGAATTCCTTGAACAAAGTTTGAAACTCCTTGAACAAAGTATTTTTCCTTGGACAAAGGATAGGAAAGTATTTTAGCAATTGATTAATATTTTGGGTACTTTCTGTTAATACATCTTGCAGTCTTTTAAATTGGTAAAAACTGTTGTTGCCGGAAAAGCAGTTTGGCTGATGGAGTCTGATGTTCATTAGAAAGATTAGTAATTTAAAGAAAAGTACTTCTTTGAATTTGATGTATTTTCAGGAAGGGGCCTAGTTTGATGTTGCCCAGCTTAACTTTTCATACAAATTGCCCTTGAGGAGTGTTTTTTAATCTGATGCATTTTTATCCCTATCTTCTGAAGTGGCATTAAAAAAAAAAAAAAAAAAACAGGAGGCTAGAGTAACATGGAAAGCAGCTTTTATTCACTCCAAGGACAACTAACGCACATACAACCAAGGGCAGAATTAGTCTCTAGGTGCATATATTAGCCTAAGGGTGTCATGGGTGTCTGTGTCTTGCTCAGGAAACTCTTTAAAAAATAATTACCTTGTGATTAGTATCTGATGCCAGTGGTATATTTTCACTTGAAAAGTCTGAGGTCTTTATTTCCTTGAGACAATGAATGAACTTCTTTTCACCTTGTTCTTGGCTGTGTTTCTTCCTTGATCTTCATATAGACACATACGCCTTCCTGGTGGCTTTCCTGGTGGCTCAGATGTAAAGAATCTGCCTGCAATGTAGGAGACCTGGGTTCAACCCCCGGGTCAGGCAGATCTCCTGGAGAAGGAAATGGCTACCTATTCCAGTATTCCTGGAGCTTTCCTGGTGGCTCAGACTGTAAAGAATCTGCAATACAGGAAACACAGGTTCAATCCTTCGGTCAGGAAGATCCCTTGGAGAAGGGAATGGCTACCCACTCCAGTATTCTTGCCTGGAGAGTTCCATGGACAGAGAAGCTGATGGAGTATAGTCCATGGGGTCTCAAAAAATAACACACAACTAAGCAATTTACACTTTCACTTTCACACACCAAGGCACTCTTGCTGGCTTGCTGCCCCCTGCCAATGGTAGATTTCCCAGTAACTGTTTCTCTTCATACTATAATTCCAGTCTGGTTAAATCACAAATACTTATTATGCATTTTTTTATATTTAAGATATATATATATATATATAGTCTACCAGGTGGTATATAACAGAAAAACAGAATTATCATTTTCTTATGGATTCTATCGAATGCTTCTGTTGGGTCCAGCTACCAGCGGAAGCCATCAGAAGGATGAGTTTACAAGTTTGACTAAATGTGGGAAACAGAGACACAATAGTGCTTGCTCTTCCCGGTTAAAACTCATTGATCAAGTTTTGTTCATGTTCAAAGACTCTTCAAAAATGAGTTTGGGGGCAATTTAGGGTCCAGCTTTTAGTCACCAACCACTGCTTGACTCTTTCATCACTTCAGGGCTTTCAAGAGGACAGTGGATGGTATGTGGATGATGGGCAATGACTGGATTGTGAACCACGTATGGAAAAGCCACAACCCATGGCTTTGATGTCAAGAAGCCACAGCTCACCAGTCCAATTATGTCAGCATGATGGGTGAGGAATTGTCAGGCTATTGTTATTGGCTTTTCAAAAATAAGGAGCTAGTAATGAGGGTTTCCTGGTGGCTCAGTGGTAAAGAATCTGCCAGCCAATGCAGGAGACAGGTCCAGATCCCTGGTCTGGCTGTGCTCTAGAGCCCCTGAGCCGTGCCCTGGAGGCCGTGCTCTGAAACAAGAGAAGCCACTGCAATGAGAAGCCCGCCCACCACAACTAGAGAGTAGCCCCTGCTCTCTGCAACTAGAGAAAAGCCCTCTCAGTGATGAAGACCCAGCACAGCCAAAAACAAATAAACAATTATTTTTTTAAAAGGAGCTAATGAACTCTTCTTCTAGGGAGGGATGTGAACGGGCTCTTTTGGGAAAAAAAAAAATCTAATGTAAGTGCCCCACTGTTGGACTTATATGAAGTATTTTGCACTTAAAAAATGTGTTTTTTTGGTCACACAGTGTGTGGGATCATAGTTCCCTGACCAGGGATCAGACCTGCACCCCTTGCACTGGAAGCGTGGAGTCTCAACCACTGGACCACAAAGGAAGTCCTCTTATTTGAAGTATTTTGTTCATGTTTTCTAAAATAGAGATGTGCAGGAAGAAAGGGCATGTCTGTGAAGATGATGAGACCATTAGTTGGGGTTCTTGGAGGATAGGGTATGGCCTTCTAGAATTTCTCATTAAAGTGTTTCATTATGTTTTTTCCAGAAAAAAAGGATGAGAGAAGAAGAACCTGGAACAAGGGAGAAGGGAGGAAGAAGGCTGGAGATCAGGAACATGGCCAACCTGGGTTCTCATTTGTAACTAGGGAATAAAGGCTTGCCTTCAGAAGCTTGCATGTCATATTTAACTGGTGCCTTCCTATAACATCTTGACTTAATAAAGAGACTAGCAAAAGGAAAAGAGAAGAAAAATGAAAGACAAAAATCCGCAGCAGGACAATAAAAAGTTTCCTCTTCACACCCACCGCCGTGGGGGTTTTTCCTTTGTGCCTCATGGCTTATCCCACTGAAACGCATCAATTTTTGCAGTTATGCTAGAAATGCCCGAGAAACATTTGAAGCTTCCCAGCCACCCCTTGGGGGTGAGAACGTTTCACAATGTGTCTCCAGGGAAGGCTAGGGGGCCAGGTTTGGATAGAGAGGAGGCTTTCTCCCCTTCACAGGGGAACAAAGGACAGAACCTCAGAGTTCTTGACCCAATGTGTGACCTCGGGCCCAAGGCAAAACATTTTATCTCTGGGTCCTAGTGACATAAGCTCTCTGAGCTCTGTGATTGTGCTCTAGGATGTGACCAAAAACCTTTGATGGAATTACTGCCTCCTCTTTCTGTCTGCCCGGCCACTTAGTATTCTGTATATTTTCGAGAGCTGTGGGAAACTTTCATAACCAAAGCCTAAGCCAGGCGAAAACTTGTTCTATTTGGAATTTGTAATGAAGTCAAAACATGGCCTGGATTTTCTGAAAGGCTCCTTTGGCTGCCTGCGACAGCCCCAGGGCACAATCAGACAGGGATGGAGCAGGCCTGGGAGCAGATTTCGTTACCAAGAATAGGACACAACAATATTTGCCTCCAAAACACCACGGCTGCTATTTACCTTCTCAGCTGGAAGAAGTGAGAGATAAATGCAGATTTCTTATAAGGCGCAAATACCAATTCTTTCATTTCTAATTTGGGGGATTTCCCCCCCCCCCACGAGCTCCCTCTAAACAAAAGGTTAGGGAGAGTTTTTAGCATATTTGATTTCCTGACCTAAGGGAAGAAATTCTTTATTTCAGAACTTTTGACCCCCAAAGAGCTCTTACTTTTGCTTGAAAGCCTGAATAAAAATGGTTAGACGTGTAAAGCGATTGTGGGTTTTGCGAGTGCTTTCTTTTGTGCACTGTGCTTGTTGGGCTGTTGGTCTGCAGGGAAATACTATGAGAAAAACAAGTTTTCTCCTGGTTTGGATGGAAAACTTTGCCTACTTTTCAGAAGCTCTCGCAAATTATTTACTGGCTTAAACCTGATTCCTCCAGAGGAGCCTCGGTCCCTCACAAAAGTGCTAAGTGGTAAGATGTAGTTCCTAATTTTTATTTAAGTCAAAGGTTAATAGTATGAGGGGGTTTGGTCCTTCATTGTTTCAAGTTAATATTTATTTTTTTCACTGTCATTTAAAGACTTTCCTACGGCCCTCATTTCACTGCTGAAAGCAGAGTAAGAGAACTCAGATTTCATGCCCTCAGGCTTGAATAAAGGAATAAAAACAGCACAACATTTGCATCTATTTAACAATCTCAGTTCTAAGAGCCCCCTCACAGGGAGAGGAGGGGAAAACCGTATCTCTAGGTGAAATGAGGCTCTTCAGAGATCTTTGCCGAAAACACAATTCAGAGAAAGATAATCATTGTCAGAAATGACCTAGGAATTCAAGGCCTTATGATTGAAAACACAAAGCTAAGAAAGGTGCATTCTCCTGCCTCCCTGCCTGCCCAGATATCAGTGAACATCAGCTAAAGGTGGCTGAAGAACCAATTTCATGCATCTACTGTACGAGGAAATGAACTGAGCCAAGGGCAAAAATAAAATTATACAAATGTTATTATAGACTAGCCTGCTTCTGTCCTAGTTTAATTCAAATTTTAGTGCTGCAGGCTTGGCTTCAGGCAGTAGCCTTCCTGAATAAATCAACATTTGCTTACATCTAAATTATTAGGGGAGCATGTGACTTTGTTTATTGTATAAATTATACGCAAGGTTAAAGCATTAACTGTTCAACTCATTTTGTTCAGTCACCTCACCAGTTCTCCCCCCTACCCCACCCCCCCAGTCAGCTGTCCCCCAAATAGGAAAGAAAAATCTGAAATTCCTAAGTTTTTTTCAGACGAACCCAATAACAGAGCTGCAAAGCCTTGTGAACCTGAGGTTGTGGGCAGGGGCCTGAAGGTAAGATGGAAGACAGTCTCTTTGTTTTTTTTTTTGTTTTTTTTTTTACTTTTTATTTTGTATTGGAGTATAACCAATTAGCAATGTTGTGATAGTTTCAGGTGAACAGAGCAGGGACTCAGCCATACATACACATGTATCCATTCTCCCCCAAACCCCCCTCCCATCCATATTGCCTCATAACATTGAGCAGAGTTCCATGTGCTATATGGTAGGTCCTTGTTGGTGATCCATTTTAAATATAGTGGGAGATGGTATTAATGTTTAGACAAAAAGGAAAAAGGAGCCCAAGAAATTGTTCACAAGAGTCCTTATGGGGTGTCTGCACACTGTGAAATGGTGATCTGGTAAATAATCAGTTAAGTTGATTAAGGCAGCCAACCAAATGGGATAATTTAATATAAAACTAAAGAAAGCCTTTTGGCTAGGGTTTCAGTAGACAAGGAATTTCAAGTTATATGGCAATATTGGTCCCAAACATTTTTATTGCCTTTATTAGGAAAAAAAAGTTTAAACATAGACCCTTTGGAAAATGCATTTAAGAACAATGGAAGTTTTTTTTGGGGGGGGAGGGGAGGATTGTGGTTTTTTATTTTTCTTTTTTTTTGTCTCTGCACATCACTGTGAATGCCTTCCTGAAAGCTCATTCATACATGTTTGGGAAATAAGGATAGAGCTTAATAATTAGACAATTTGACTTTCTAAGTATTTAGACAAACCAGATTTCAGATGTGTTCTGCTTTGAGAACATTCAATCTAAATGAATATCAAGGGTTCAGAACAGACAAATTAGAGGCAATTTTTGCTTTACAGAAGGTTCTTCTTTGTGTTACGATCATCCATAGTAGGCATCTTGTGAATTTTGACCATTTCTGCAGTGATAAATTTATTTACAAAAATTGTAAATTGAATTCAATTGAAAAGATTAAATTTAGTCTTTTCCAAGAATGTGTGTGTTTCTTTCTCAAAACTCCTTCTAGAAACACTGCAGGTCAGAAGATTTTAATATAGAAAGATCTTTTTCAATAAATGATTTGAATGAATGGGGTGTTCAAGAGGAGAATCAATTTCACATTCAGCCAACTCCCCGTTCTTTCTGTTTGCATCTTAAATGGGGCTTTGAGATCTTGGACTGTGGTTTTCCAAATATGGTCAGTGGGCCATCATCCACATCCATAGAATCACCCAGCCATGGAGCCCAAGAATCTGTTGCAGGAAGGCCCCTACCAGGACATGAAACTGGGCTCATGTCTAACATCAGAAATAAATTGTCTGAGGATACACAAATGCTGACAAAACAAGAGATTTTATTGGGAAAGGGCACCAGGTGGAGAGCAGTAGGGTAAGGGAACCCAGGAGAACTGCTCTGCTACTTGGCTCGCAGTCTCAGGTTTTATGGTGATGGGATTAGTTTCCAGGTTGTCTTTAGCCAATCATTCTGACTCAGAGTCCTTCCTGGTGGTGCACGCCTTGTTCAGCCAAGATGGATGCCAGAGAGAAGGATTCTGGGAGGTGGTCGGATATGTGATGTCTCCTTTTCACCTTTCCTGAACTCTTCTGGTTGGTGGTGGCTTATTAGTTCCATGTTCCTTACCAGGACCTCCTGTCGTAAAACAGCTGATGAAAATGGCTACTAAAGGGCCTGGCCAGGATGGGCGGTTTCAGTGAGTGCTTCTCCTAACAAATCTACTGTGTAATAAATGTCCACATGATTGGGATGCACATCAACTAACATTTGAGAACTTTTTTCCTGGGTCTAATGTGGAAGCCAACCATATTGTTCTGTCTACACTTTTACTTCACATGCTTTCATCATCGACATTTCATGGTGCCCTGGAGCTCAGTCCAAATTAAAGCACGCTCCCAGTCATAAGACCTCCTAGTCCCTGCCCTGCTTTGCTTGGTCAAGGGCATCTTTGGAGCATACTTATTCACTCCATGGTAAATTCTGATTGGTGTTGAGACAGCAAGCCTATGAAAAATTACCACACCTAACTATAGTTCTATTTGAAATAATTTATTAGGTGTAAAACTAAATTGTTTTCCACTCAATTGGTATTTTTTTTAAATTGCTTTGAAAGTGAAAGTTAGTCACACAGTCTCGTCCGACTCTCTGAGTCCCACGAATTGTAGCCTGCCCCGCTCCTCTGTCCATGGAATTCTCCAGGCAAGAGTACTGGAGTGGGTTGCCATTTCCTTCTCCGGGGGATCTTCCCGACCCAGGGACTGAATTGGGGTCTCCTGCATTACAGGCAGGTTCTTTACCAACTGAACCACTAGGGAAGCCCCAAACATTAAAAAAAAAATTTAATACAATTTTAAAAAGTTGTACTCCATTATTGGCTATATCCCCCATTTTGTACAATACATCTGTGTAGCCTATCTTACATCCAACAGTTTGTACCTCTTACTCTCCCACGCCTACGTTACCCCTCCTGCCTCTCTACTTTGTTCTCTGTATTTGCGAGTCTGCTGAATAAATAGCTTTTTAATAGCATCATGTCAGAGTGGAGAAAGCAGAGACTTTGGAATCAGGCAACTCTGGCTTCAAATCAGTTTCATGGCTCACCCTCATAGTATGTTTGGCAAAACTTGAATGTCTCTGAACTCTTTCTTTGCTTGCGATGTGGGAATCTTAGATTGTAAACAGTCTGGGTTGGAGAGAAAAATGAACAATATGCAAGAAATGCTTGGGGTAGATAATAGTAATATTCACCATTTACAAATAGCTGTTGATTTCACAAAAGGTAGACATGAAAAGGAGAAGCAGTGGAGAGATGGGATGAGGCTGCTGACGAAGTACCAGGGAATTCCTGGGGTGCACAGGAAACTGCTGAAAACTACTCACTTCCTGCTCAAACCTGGGCCCTATAAAGTCCCAGAGTTCCTTCGGGATGAAGACAAAGAAAGAATGCATAGCCATTCCAGATGACTGCCACAGCTAGTACTGTCCCAGAGAATGTGCTAGAAGACAGCAAACTTACCTAGAAAGTCACGTGATGAAAATTTTGTAGACAAAATGAGAACTTAGGGCCACTGAAGACAGAGGGGCTGATAATTCTCCCATATTTAGTGTAAAGTCTCCATAAAAGAGATGTAACAGAATAGGATACAGAAAAGACTCAGCAGGTGTAATAGACTTTGAAGGATGAAGTCAGAATAGAATACAGGGAAAGCTGAAAATAACTTAGTTTAGGGTTTCACTAATTCTCTTATCGAGCACCACTGAATACCAGTAACAATAATGGTGATGACAACTTTCTAGTGGCCCAATCTGGCAGACCAGGTAATAAGCATGCTCACAAAATAGTATCTTTATTGCTGCTTAGAGATGTTATATTATATATTTTTAAGTGTGTTATATCATTTAACATCATATGCCTGTGAAGTTGGTTTTATGTTTAGCCTCATGGCCTTAGGAATATCTTGAAAGAAGTAACAAGTGTTAGTCTCTCAGCATTGTCTGACTCTGTGCAATGCCATGGACTGTAGCCTGACAGGCTCTTCTGCCATGGAATTCTCCAGGCAAGAATACTGGAGTGGGTAGCCATTCCCTTCCCCAGGGGATCTTCCTGACCCAGGGATTGAACCCAGGTCTCCCGCACTGCAGGCAGATTCTTTATATCTTGACACATGGACAACATCAGTTGAATGCTTCATTGTGTGTGAAGTGAGTTTCCACAACAGAGATTTGTTGTTTGCCCAGTATCCACTTTTTTAAAAAATTTATATTTATTTATTTATTTGACAGTGCCAGGTCTTAGTTGCAGCATGTGAAATCTAGTCTCCTGACTAGGGATAGAAACTAGGCCCCTACATTGGGAGTTTGGAGTCTTAGCCACTGGACTACAGGGACATCCCTCCACCTACTATTTTTATGGCAAAATGATGTCCCAAATTCCCTTTGGGAAACCACCATTCTCAGGTCACATATTTTTGTTGTTCAGTCACTAAGTTGTGTCCTACTCTTTGTGACCTCATGGACTGCAGCAGCATGCCAGGCCTCCCTGTCCTTCACTATCTTCCAGAGTTTGCTCAAACTCATTTCCATTGAGTTGGTGACACCATCCAACCATCTCATCCTCTATTGTCCCTTTCTCCTCCTGCCTTCAATCTTTTCCAGCATCAGGGTCTCTTCCAATGAGTCAGTTCTTAGCATTAGGTGGCCAAAGTATTGAAGCTCAGCTTTAGCACCAGTCCTTCCAATGAATATTCAGGATTGATTGCCTTTAGGATTAACTTGTTTGATCTCCTTTCAGTCCAAGGGACCCTCAAGAGTCTTCTCCAGCACCACAGAGCATCAACTCTTTGGCGCTCAGACTTCTTTATGGTCCAACTCTCAAATCTTTACACACTTTTAAAAGGTGTCAAATCTACCCCTAGCAGCAGAAATGAGTGTTGATTGGTCTAAAGAGATCCACCTGCTCCTTTCTGCTTGGTTATACCGATTGGTTCAGCCATTGTCTGTGTGACCCAGTCACAGCAATGCACAGTGAGACTGCTGTTCTTTTCCAAGGGACTTGAACCTGGAAACATCTGGCCTGGTGCTATTGCTGCTACCTTGCTATCACCTGCAGATCAAGAATTAGTCCAGGGAAATGGAAGAATGCAGAGTCCAGTTGAGAGATGGGCAAAAATGAGTCTTGATGACCTCAGTGGAGCCTAAAGCAAAACATTCTGGAAGAGGGTCCCATTCTGGACTTCTTAAGTGAGCCTATAAATTCCCTTATCACTTAAGCCAGTTTTCATGGAGTGTTTTTTCATGTTCAACAGAAAAGCATCCTAATGAGGCAAGGATCTCTATCTACCCTGCTATGCCAGGGGAATTATAGACAGAACTTGTCCATTAAGAGGTTTTTATGCAAAACAAGGACAAAAATAGAAAACTGGCACATAATGGGCCATTTTATACTTTGAGAAAATTTAAAGACTCTCTCTCCAACGAGCACATTCTGGAGAAGTTGCTAGTCACCTAGTCTGATATTTGTTCTTGCCACTTAAAATCCTGACTGTAGCTGGCACATGACCAATTTTTTTAAGAGAGACTTTGTGAGATGCCTTTGGGATTCAGTGTGGCTATGTTCCGGCCAATGGGGCTAAGTTCCGGCCAATGGGTTTTAATTTCAGCAGCTCCTCCAGGTAATTTTCTTAAAAGATAACTGGCAAGTATCCTCTGCCTTTCTTTCTTCTATATTCATCCTACTGCCTGGAATGTGATGTGATAGCTGGAACTCTACCATCTTTGTACCATGAGGTCAGGGCTCAAGTAGCAGAGCTATGAGCTGAAAAGAGCCTGAGTCCCTAACACCTTCAGGAAGCAAGTTATTTTACAGAACTCATTAGCCTACACCTGAATTTTTATTTGAGAAAGAAGTAAACCTGTTTTATTTGAGTTACCATTAGTGTCAAGCCTACTCTTAACTATTAGTCCCTGATGGTAGTTCTAAGAATGTGTTTTATAATAAAGTAAATTATCTTTTCAATCTCTTTTTTATTATCCATGAAACTGAAAATGAGTACAGTCAAGGTATGAAAAGTTCACAAGATGTTGGTATAGTCTTTCAGTACAGATTATGTAAATAATTATAATAATATTTAGGTTAAGTTCAATGTAAGCCAAAAGGGTTCAATTCTTCCTACCTGCCCAGTGCTATGCTAGGCTAATGGGATTTGTCAATGACAAAGTTGTGAATGTAACACACACATTTAATTTAGAGTCACAAACCAATTAAATCACATTTGAAGATAAATTTTGGAGTATTTTAGGAAGGGAGTGAGAAGCAAAGTGTTATGCACATTGTAGTTTGGATAAATGTTGTTTATAATGGTATAAACACTGTCTGAGAACCCCTGCCTCATAATAGTTGTGATTCAGATTCTGCAGGTATTTGTCAGGGCTGAAATTAATAAATCACATGGAAATCAATGGATTCAATTCTATTTGCCTCACAGAGGTACTTTACATTGCTGGGTGAATTTGAACAAGAGTAAATATTTTGACTCATTGGAAAAGACTCTGATGTTGGGATGGATTAGGGGCAGGAGGAGAAGGGGATGACAGAGGATGAGATGGCTGGATGGCACCACTGACTCGATGGACGTGAGTCTGAGTGAACTCCAGGAGTTGGTGATGGACAGGAAGGCCTGGCATGGTGTGATTCATGGTGTCGCAAAGAGTCGGACAGAACTGAGTGACTGAACTGAACTGAACTGAAATATTTTTTGGCTTTGAAATTGGGAAGCTCAATGGATGTCATGTAATCTATGAAGAATTTTGAAAAAAAAAAATTTTTTTTTCTAGTAATCTCTCCATAATAGGTACATAACATCTCAAGTCCCATGCTGAAGGATACTGAGGTAGAAAAGGAAATTGAAAAAGACCATGGGGGAAAAAAAAAAAAGAAAAGAAAAAGACCATGGGGGTTTGTGGTGGGAGAATTTGGAAATGTTATCTGTATCCTTTTAGCTTGGAGACCACCATCTTGGTGACTACTACAACTTCAAGGAGATCAAACCAGTCAATCTTAAGGAAAATCAACCCTGAATATTCTTTGGGAGGACTGAATCTGAAGTTTAAACTCCAGTATTTTGGTCATCTGCTGAGCAAACAGCTGACTCATTGGAAAAGTCCCTGGTGCTGGGAAAGATTGAGGGCAGGAGAAGAGGCTGTCAGAGGATGAGATGGCTGGATGGCATCACCGATGCAATGGACATGAACTTAGGCAACCTCTGGAAGCTGGTAAGGGACAGGGAGGCCTGGAGTGCTGCAGCCCAGAGGGTCTCGAAGAGTTGCACATGACTGGGCAACACCTTCATAAATGGGAGTTAGTGGTGGGTGTGATTTGTTTGGTTGGTGAGTGTCATTTTCCAAGGTGTGCTGGAATTTCTGGAAGTGTTAGGTATATATACTGGCAGGTGTGAGTAATGCAGAGACATAAGAGAAAAACAACATAATATAGACATATCCATTTGCCATTGCTGTAGAACAAACCAGCCTAAAACTCAGAGGGTTAAAACAATGAACATCCATTTAGCATATGATTCTGGGAGTTGGTAATTTAGGCTGGACTGTGTTCGTTATGAAACACTGGTGATGGAAGCAAGGTCCGATACAGTAAAGAGCAATATTGCATAGGAACCTGGAATGTTAGGTCCATGACTCAAGGCAAATTGGAAGTGGTCATTCAGGAGATGGCAAGAGTGAACATCGACATTTTAGAATCAGCAAACTAAAATTGACTGGAATGGGTGAATTTAACTCAGATGACCATTGTATCTACTACTGAGGGTAAGAATCCCTTAGAAGAAATGGAGTAGCTCTCATAGTCAACAAGAGTCCGAAATGCAGTATTTAGATGCAATCTCAAAAACAACAGAATGATTTCTGTTCGTTTCCAAGGCAAACCATTCAATATTACGATAATCGAAGTCTATGCCCCAACCAGTAATGCTGAAGAAGCTGAAGCTGAACAGTTATGGACCTACAAGAACTTTTAGAACTAACACCCAAAAAAGATGTCCTTTTCTTTATAGGGGACTGGAATGAAAAAATAGGAAGTCAAGAAATACCTGGAGTAACAGGCATATTTAACCTCAGAGTGCAGAATGTAACAGGGCAAAGGCTAATAGAGTTTTGCCAATAGAATGCACTGGTCATAACACTCTTCCAACAACACAAGAGAAGACTCTACACATGGACATCACCAGATGGTCAACACCGAAATCAGATTGATTATACTCTTTGTGGCCAAAGATGGAGAAGCTGTATATAGTCAGCAAAATCAAGACAGGGAGCTGACTGTGGCTCAGATCATGAACCGCTTATTGCCAAATTCAGACTGAAATTGAAGAAAGTAGGGAAAACCACTAGACCATTCAGTATGACCTAAATCAAATCGCTTACGATTACAGTGGAAGTGACAAATAGATTTAAGGGATTAGATCTAATAGAGTGCCTGATGAATTATGGACAGAGGTTTGTGACATTGTACAGGAGACAGAGATCAAGACCATCCGCAAGAAAAGGAAATGCAAAAAAGCAAAATGGCTGTCTGAGGAGGCCTTACAAATAGCTGTGAAAAGAAGAGAAGTGAAAAGCAAAGGAGGAAAGGAAAGATATTCTCATTTGAATGCAGAGTTCTAAAGAATAGCAAGGAGAGATAAGAAAGACTTCCCCAGTGATCAGTGCAAAGAAATAGAGGAAAGCAATAGAATGGGAAAGAGTAAAGATCTTTTCAAGAAAATTAGAGATACCAAGGGAAAATTTCATGCAAAGATGGGCTCAATAAAGGACAGAAATGGTATGGACCTAACAGAAGCAGAAGATATTAAGAAGAGGTGGCAAGAATACACAGAAGAACTGTACAAAAAAGATCTTCACGACCTAGATAATCACAATGGTGTGATCACTTACCTAGAGCCAGACGTCCTGGAATGCAAAGTCAAGTGGGCCTTAGGAACAAAGCTAGTGGAGGTGATGGCATTCCAGTTGAGCTATTTCACATCCTGCAAGATGATGCTGTGAAAGTGCTGCACTCAATATGCCTGCAAATTTGGAAAACTCAGCCGTGGCCACAGGACTGGAAAAGTTCGGTTTTCATTCCAGTCCCAAAGAAAGGCAATGCCAAAGAATGATCAAACTACCGCACAATTGCCCTCATCTCACACACTAGACAAGTAATGCTTAAAATTCTCCAAGCCAGGCTTCAACAGTATGTGAACTGTGAACTTCCAGATGTTCAAGTTGGTTTTAGAAAAGGCAGAGGGATCAGAGATCAAATTGCCAACATCTGCTGAATCATGGAAAAAGCAAGAGAGTTCCAGAAAAACATCTATTTCTGCTTTATTGACTATGCCAAAGCCTTTGACTGTGTGGATCACAATAAACTGTGGAAAATTCTGAAAGAGATGGGAATACCAGACCACCTGACCTGCCTCTTGAGAAATCTGTATGTCAAGAAGCAACAGTTAGAACTGGACATGGAACAACAGACTGGTTCCTACTAGGAAAAGGAGTACGTCAAGGCTGTATATTGTCCCCCTGCTTATCTAACTTATATGCAGAGTACATCATGAGAAAGCTGGGCTGGAGGAAGCACAAGCTGGAATCAAGATTGCCGGGAGAAATATCAATAACCTCAGATATGCAGATGACACCACCCTTATGGCAGAAAGTGAAGAGGAACTAAAAAGCCTCTTGATGAAAGTGAAAGAGGAGAGTGAAAAAGTTGGCTTAAAGCTCAACATTCAGAAAACTAAGATCATGGCATCTGGTCCCATCACTTCATGGGAAATACATGGGAAAAAGTGGAAACAGTGGAAACAGTGTCAGACTTTAATTTTCTGTGCTCGAAAATCACTGCAAAAAAAAAAAAAAATCACTGCAGATGGTGATTGCAGCCATGAAATTAAAAGACACTTACTCCTTGGAAAGAAAGTTATGACCAACCTAGACAGCATATTCAAAAGCAGAGACATTACTTTGCCAACAAAGGTCCATCTGGTCAAGGCTATGATTTTTCCTGTGGTTATGTATGGATGTCAGAGTTGGACTATAAAGAAAGCTGAGTGCCAAAGAATTGAGGCTTTTGAGATGTGGTGTTAGACAAGACTCTCTAGAGTCCCTTGGACTGCAAAGAGATCCTGAGTGTTCACTGAAAGGACTGACGCTGAAGCTGAAACTCCAGTACTTTGGTCACCTGATGTGAAGAGCTGACTCATTTGAAAAGACCCTGATGCTGGGAAAGATTGAAGGCAGGAAAAAAAGGGGATGACAGAGGATGAGATGTTTGGATGGCATCACTGACTCAATGAACATGAGTTTGGGTAGACTCTGGAAGATGATGATGGACAGGGAGGCCTGGCGTGCTGCAGTCCATGGGGTGCAAAAAGCCGGACACGACTGAGCACCTGAACTGAACTGACTGAAGTGTTCGTTGTCTTGATTTACTCTTCCTTGTGTGTCTATTGCAACCCCTGGATTGACCAGGCTGGTCTTCTGGAGGCTGGATGACTCTCCTTCCTCCATGTGGTCTCTCATCCCCTCGAAGGTTATTGTGAGCTGATTCCTGCAACAGTGGCAGTGTTTCAGGAGCAAGTGGATACACACTGGGCCTCCTGCGGGTCCATCTTGGTCTAGTCCTCTGTTACATGCACTGGATGCTGTTGGCCCTAGTTGATGACAAGGCTAGCCTGTGTGATGACAGAGGCTGCAAGGCCACATTTCAAAATGCAAGAATACAGGGGAGGGAGGAGCATGGCCCCTTCTCAATCAACTTACCAGAATGGAGTGTACTGAGGAGCTGAGGGAAGATAGACTTGATTTGTTGTTGAGCCAGTGAGCAAAGAAGTAGGAAGAAATTAAAAAGGATACAGTAAGAAAGAAAGAAGGGCATCAAAGAAGAATGAGTGATTAAAATGTGATACAAATAACAACAGGGAATGCCAGAAGAAATTTAAGCAAGACAGAAATGTAGATGATGCAAAGGGCATATCTTAACTTCTGCAGAGTTATAGGGGTCTTTTGGCTGAGGGCCTAGCAAGGTACGCAGAGCGTTGGTATCTCTGAGTTTCTGAATTAACAATACCAGCAGTCTCTGGACCAGCCAAATTGTGGTGGATTTATTATTTACATTACAACTGAACTTAAAAATGAAAACATATGTCTACATTTTCAGTGCTTTGAAAATACCACTGAACATGCTGTAGAATTTTATATCCAGTAACAGGATGCAATTTCCCTATCAAATAAAATTGCTGTTTGTTTTCTGTACTCTCTGTTATTATGGAAATTTCACAGTTTATCGGCTACAGTGAAATGAGGAGGCCACTTACATGAGCTGCTTTCTCCCACCCCTAAAAATCCCAGTCCTCCTGTTTACATATTTATGCTAATATTGTTTTATGCTAATGATGTACTTTTGTTTGGTGCTGTTTCAATGCTACACAACTTGATGACTCAGTGATAAGGAATCTGCCTGCAATGTTGGAGACTCAGGTTCAATCCTGGGGTGGGGAAGATGCCCTGGAGAAGAAAATGGCAACCCACTCCAGTACTCTTGCCTGGAAAATCTCATGGGCAGAGAAGCCTGGTGGGCTGCAGTCCATAGGGTCGCAAAAGAATCAGAGGTGGCTGAGTGACTAAACAACCACCACCACCACCACCTGATTAAGAGGAGAAAGGCAGATGTTCTGAAAACTCTTTGATGGAATTGACAGTGAACTGAGATAACTCCAGCAAGAGAACCTTTTGGTGGCATTCTACAGTCTCATTTTCCTCCTCTTTCCTCAGTTGACAATGTATTTCTGAAATGAACAAATAAGCAGTTGCTTAGGGCCCAGTTAATTTTGCTGACTTCTGCAGAGTATGCCTGATTTTGTTCCTAGTGATTGTAAGAGTAATGGTTCTGTATGGTACAACTGGGTAATTTTGTGAGATACCCCCTCTTCCAAGAGCAATTTAGAGATGCTTCTTTTCTCTCCTCCACACCCCCTGCTCTATTTTTATTGCAGTGTGACAACAGCCAGTATCCAAATCTTGTTAGCCAATAATGTGATTTCTGAACTTGGCTTCTGGACTAAACAATGTTACAGGGTATGTGCCACCAGAGATGAAGTTAATAGTCACATATTTTTAAACATATCCAGTATTTAGGTCTAGTAGGTTTTTTTTTCTTTAAAAGTAGTCTTCAATCTTGTCCTCATTTTCTTATTTGAATTTGTCATCTCAAGCTTGAGCCGGAGGAGAAGCCAAGGCAAGGAGACTTAGGGACCCAGAGGTTTGTTATTTAAACCTATAAGTATAAGACAGTGTGTAGGGCTTCCCTGGTAGCTCAGCTGATAAAGAATCCACCTCCAATGCAGGAGACCCCAGTTCAATTCCTGAGTTGGGAAGATCCCCTGGAGAAGGGATAGGCTACCCACTCCAGTATTCTTGGGCTTCACTGGTGGCTCATAGGGTAAAGAATCGGCCTGCAATGTGCGAGACCTGGGTTTGATCCCCGGGTTAGGGAAAATCCCCTGGAGGAGGGCATGGCAACCCACTCCAGTATTCTTGCCTAGAGACTCCCATGGACAGAGGCTCTAGTCCATGGGGTCACAAAGAGTCAGACTCGACTGAACAACTGAGCACACACTTGTCAATTAATCCTTGTGACTCATGACGTAACCTTTGAGATTAGTTTCTGCCTCTCTCTAGCTGGATGACTGTGGGCAGATATCTTATACCTCTATCAGGCTTAGTTTAATAGTATCTCATAACATTGTGATAAAAATTAGATAATTACACTATACACAGTGCTTGGGACATAGAAAGTGCTTGGGACATAGAAAGTGCTTAGTGGCGTCATCATCATTGTCATTGGTATCACCATTATTTTCATGAATAAGACTACTCTAGAGAGTGAAAGTGAAAGTCGTTCAGTTGAGTCCAACTCTTTGGGACCCCATGGACTATATAGTCCATGGAATTCTCCAGGTCAGAATACTGGATCGGGTAGCCTCTCCCTTCTCCAGGGGATCTTCCTGACCCAGGGATCGAACTCAGGTCTCCCGCATTGCAGGGATTCTTTACCAGCTGTGCCCCAAGGGAAGCCCAAGAATACTAGAGAGAGTAGTCTATCCCTCTCTGAGGGATCTTCCAGACCCAGGAATAGAACCTGGCTATCCGGCATTGCAGGAGATTCTTTACCAACTGAGCTACAAGGGAAGCCCCATAAGCCTTCTCATATCCGTGTCCTTATCCTTTCATTCCACTGATCTGGCTTCATCCCTTGTGTGATGTTGACCAGTCGTAGGTGCCAAGTACACAGCAGGTACTCAAGTTCTTGAGAAACAAGATAATAAATCCATCAGTAGTATCATAATTACAGTGTGAGTTTTCTTAAAATAACTTAACCCCAATACATTGATAAGTACTTCTGATGACACACAAATGACTGGTAATCAAAGATTTCTTTGCAGGGATTTATTTATGTGTTTGTTTGAAAATCCTAAATAGAAACTGGATAACAAGTAGATCAAAGCCCGATTGCTCTCAGGCCCCCAGGCCCCCTTTGCCTTATCTCTGTCTCATCTCCTAGGGCTGTCCTAGAGGGGGTCTCCCTGTGGAATCCAGGACTCAGGAGCCAGGGTGAAAACAATTGCCCTAAAGAATCATCAAAATGAATGTCTTTATGTTTTTCAGTTTGATTGTTTTAATAATGCTTTTCTTTTTTTAAAGGGCTGTGTTTATAGTTCTAAATGGAATCTCAGGTAAAGCGTTTATCACATCGTTTCAGAAATCTCAGCCAGGGCAACGCAGTGATAATATCCCTGGTTTTCCAGGGAAAGAATCTAAGGGAAAATTTAAAATTATGAAGTGCCAAAAGCACCAAGTTTGTGCTCAGTTGGACTTAAGTCTCTGACTTTCCACACTCTAGTCTCTAATCACTCTATTTCCTAGGACTTCCTGGGGTGTTATCTTGTTCCTAATTGGTGCAATCTCCTTAGCACCCCTAATTATACCATCTCTTCTTGCTTTTGGTGATCTCCCTCCTCTCCTTGTTTAAATCCTGGATATCTTTCAAGTCCTAAGACAAATTTTATCTCCTCTAAGATATAGTTTCCTACTACTCTCTCCCTTATTTAGACCCATGCGGTGTAACATTTAATTGTTCCGTGTTAGCTTTTTCTTTCTAAATAGGTCACGATCTCCTTGGGGGCAAAGATTATGCTTTTGCCCTTCTAGTTTCTCACTCTGGAGCCTCTCTAAGTGATAGATACATAGTAGGTGCTGATTAAATATTTGTTGATTGATTTCCTGCAGAGGGGTAGATGCAAACTAAAGTGAAAGCATAAACCAAAGCAGTGATCGGAATCTCCCTTTGGGAAGACGCTCTTATGGGAATGGGAAACACTCTTCCAAGAACCTTGTCAGCTAATGCTCTTCCTTGAGTGCCCTACTGATCTGGTGGGTGAGGTGGGGAGGGGCAGGGTTGCAGGAGGGGCCATTCTCTCCTGGAGGTTATGGGGCTGGCTATTGAGGGCTTCCCAGAGGCGTAGAGACTCTGGGGCTCCCAGCATTTGAGTAGGATGTAATAGAAAAAAGACTTGTATATTTATACCTGCACCCAGGTTTGGGGAATGTACATCCCTCACCCACAAACCAGGATGAAGAAGGGTTTAATTCTGATGACTTGCAGCTAGAGCTGAAAAGGGAGGGGATGAAAGAGAGAGGGAGAGAGAGAGGGAGGAAGTGGGGTTAATAATAATGTTCTCTTCAGTGATTGAGCTTGGCCAGTGGTGAAAGGAGAAAAGTGACAGAATTAGCTCCAATCCCCTATGCATGGCCTCTTCACAATTTACTGGAAGTTTAGAAGTTTCTTTCCGGGGCAGACACTGGGGAAGCTGTCCCTAAGCAATTCCTTGTAAGATTCAAGTTTCCTGGTTCTAAAAAAACGGAAGCAAATGCGAGACATCTGAGCAGCATTGGGATATATGGGTGCAGGCGGGGAAAAGCTACTTCTTCCTCTTCTTTGGAGAGAGCAAGGGTATGCGGGGCTGGAGGTCTAGGTGGGCACACATACTTCAAAGTTTGATTGTGGTGAGAGGCTGCATCATTAAAACCATCACTACGGGCTGGTGCACATGTCCTTCTGCTAGTTCTACATCGTATCAATACTGTATAGGGAACTTGAGAATTTGAGGCAAGGGTTGATTGCTTTCTTCGAGACATATGAACAAGTATCTTTTAGTCATTCAATGAAAAGGGGAAACCAAGTATCCTCAGGTCTTTGGAAGCTTCCCTGGTGGCTCAGATGGTAAAGAATCTGCCAGCAATGCTGGAGACTCTGGGTTGGATCCCTGGGTTGGGAAGATCCCCTGGAGAAGGGCATGGCAACCCATTCCAGTATTCTTGCCTGAAGAATCCCAAGGACAGAGGAGCCTGGCGGGATACAGTCCATGGGGTTGCAAATAGTCAGACAAGACTAAGTGATTAACATTTTTTCAGGTCTATGGAAATTAGTAATAACCTCCCACAGACGTAGACACCCACTGTAGTGTTAGGAGATGCTGGCAAAAAAGCCACATGACTTGGTTGTCCATTGGCTCACTTTTGGTAACTGTTACCTGGAAAGCAAATACAGATTGCTTGTTTATAAGATGAAATGGCCACTGCTGTGGAAAATATAATTCTTAAGTGAAATCTTATTCCCATTCTGGGCCCAATATGTTTCCTTTTATAGAATTAATATTTACAAAACAACTCCTTTGAAATTATAATGGAATACATGAAAAATTTACACACACACAAAGGGCTTCTTTCCTTTATTACTTCTCCTGGATCCTTGATTTTTGCCTCTGCTTAACATCTCGTAGGATGATTTCTGTATCTCTTTCTGGACCTCTTCAGATGAGTCTCCTCCAGAGGTTCTTAGATGTTGTAAAATCACATGTTCCATGGACACATCTAGGGAGACTGTTGGGTGATACTAAGAAGTGAAAAGCAAATGAGGAAAGAAATGACAGTTTTCTTTTTAGCCACACAGAGCAGCATGTGGGATCTTAGTTCCCTGACCAGGGATTGAACCCATGTCCCTTGCAGTGGAAGTGCAGAGTCTTAACCACTGGACCACCAAGGAAGTCCCAGAAATAGCATTTTTGGTGGAAAGACAAAGACTGTGAGTGGATATGCAATAACATCTCCTTGGTTCCAAGGAGATGTTCAAGGCAGAAAAAATTTCAGGCAAAGTCCTCGTATAGTTTTATCCATGCTCTGCTTGGCAGTCCAGCAATGGGTGGGTTAGGAGGATCTCAAAGTGGAAAACACTGTCAGATGTGACTTTACCTCATTACCTACATTTGAGAAGGTAGAAGGCAAAGGAGAAAAGGATGGAGCTCAAAGAGTATAGTGCAGAGGAGAGAAAATAGAGAGAGAAAACCCTGCCTCAGTCCTCTCTTCATGACTTCAAAAGTCCGCTGGTTTCAGGGTTCTCAAGTGTGGTCTGGACACTCTGAAGGTCCCCAAGGGATCTATGAGGGACCTACCTTTTTCACTGACCTGTGTGAGGATGGATTTTCTTCAAATACATTAATTAAAACAACATATTACATCAAACTGGGGGCTTCCCAGGTGTTGCAGTGGTTTAAAAAAATCTGCCACTAATGCAGGAGATGCAGGTTCAATCCCCAGATTGGGAAGATCGCCTGGAGTAGGAAATGGCAACCCGTCCCAGTTATCCTTGCCTGGAATATCCCATGGACAGAGGATCCTGGCAGGCTACAGTCCATAGGGTCACAAAGAGGTGGACAGGATTGGAAGATGGAATATGCATGCAACAAATTGAATGCTGAAACAGACACTAGAATCTAGTTTTCTTTTCTTCAGACAGACATTAAAGAGATTTGTAAAAATGTAAAACAGCAGTATCTTATTAGTTTTTGTTTTGGAAAATATATTCTTTAAAATAAAATTTTATTTAGTGTAGTTTATATTAACATGTTGTAGGCTTATTGTTTTTTTTTTAAAAATAAATGACTACATGAATATTTATAAATTTTCTGTCTTAATTTCTAATATAGTCTGAATAGCTGGATATCACTCACATAAGCCAAAGGTCTTTGGAGTTCTTATTGTGAAGAATGGAAAGGAGCTCTAAGACCAAAGAGTCTGAGAACTACTTTTCCAGGAAGTGGGATTACTGCAGGGGCAGTGATCCTTAGAGAAGGCAAATACATGTCAGGGACATATTAAGTTTATTAATAGAAAGATCAGTCCTTTTCTAAACCAACACCATGATTTTACTGCCAAACACAAGTGTCCCAGGTAAATTGCAAGAGGTACTTGTTACAGGTACCTCCAATACTTTTTTCAATACTGAAGCTCCAATACTTTGGCCACCTGATGTGAAGAGCCGACTCATAAGAAAAAACCCTGATGCTGGCAAACACTGAGGGCAGGAGGAGAAGGGGGCGACAGAGGATGAGATGATTAGACAGCATCACCAACTCAATGGACATGAGTTTGAGCAAACTCTGGGAGATGGTGGAGGACAGGGAAGCCTGAAGTGCTGCAGTCCATGTGGGTTGCAAAGAGTTGGACTCGATTTAGCGACTGAACAACAAAACTTGTTACAAGTAGTTTACTTTCCGGGTTTTGCAGCCCTGTTTGATCCCATCACATTCTTCCTTATTGACTCGAACACAGTGGTTTTACCTTCCTCTTGTCTTCCTTCCCCTCTTGCCATCTACATGAAGCGCTCCATTCCATTGTACTATATAAACAGGGAGGCCGTGTGCTTGGTCCAGAGGCTTAATCAAGAAATGAAAGCCGAGAGACTCATGTTTTGGACCTCCAATTGACTTCGGAAAGAGCGTAGCTAATGTAATTAGCAGATGAAGTCATCCCTTAAAAATGAATAATAGTAGTCATTCTGCCATGACGTTATTAATATAAAGAAAAAGAGCTCCCTTTGTATGTCTGTGCATTCCTGGCCGCTACAGTTTTCAGAGTGAAGCTGGTGAATTCCTCCTTCTCTTGACTGCTGAGTACGTTGGGATGCAGATGAAGCTGACTTTGGAGGGCGTGGCCTTACTCTGTGGGCAAATGGGCTTGTAAATCTTGAAACCCAGGGTTTTCCAAATGTACACACTCAGCACAGGCATCTCTGGAAGAAAGCAGGCCCTGCTTCCGTAGGTAGACCGTTTCACCAGATGGCAGAGAGTGAGGGGCTGAGTCACCATCGCCAAGCAATTTCCCCTGAGTTTCCCAGTGAGATGGTTTAGTCATTCTTTTCCAGTGAAGACGGGGACTTCCCTGGTGGCTCAGATGGTAAAGAATCTGCCTGCAATGCAGGAGATCTGAGTTCAATCTCTGGGCTGGGAAGACTCCCCTGGAAAAGGGAATGGCTGCCCACTCCAGTATTCTTGCCTGGAATGAGCCCTGGCGGGCCCCCGTCCATCAGGTCACAAAGAGTCAGACACGACAGAGTCACTAATATTTTCACTCTTCCTGGTGAAGATGAGAGTGAACAAGCAGGAAGGTGAAGTGTGTTACTGCCCGTGTAGCCCCCTCTGCACGGGTGGAAGCTCAGGATACAGGTCTAAGTGTTACTCCCAAACACATGTTCCCTCCAGAGATACTGAGTGCCTTCTCTGTGACGGCTCGTTACTGTGCTACTTGTGTGCTAGTTGCTGCTTCTGAGAGATCAGCCATAATCAGGGAATTTCTATTGGGCAGTGGAGGAGCTGAAAGATAAAGGGCCAGTTCATGTGCAATCTAGAGAAATCCAAGGCCTGCTATACAAGGGTGACACACGTGTGAGAGCTAAGCCGCTTCAGTCATGTCCTCCTCTGTGCAACCGTATGGACTGTAGCCCACCAGGCTCCTCTGGCCATGGGGTTCTCCAGGCAAGAATACTAGAGTGGGTTGCCATGCCCTCCTCCAGGGGATCTTCCCGACCCAGGGATCGAACTTGTGCCTCTTCCATCTCTTGCATTGGCAGGCGGGTTCTTTAGCATTAGCACCACCTAGGAAGCAGGAAGGGTAAAGGGTGACATCAAGATCCAGCTTACAGACCCTTATAGATCAGCACCTCAGTGTTCTAGACACTGGTCCAGATATTGGTCTTGCCCCACTGGCTACATACTTGTAGGAACCAAAAGGTTAAGTAGCTTGTCTCAGTTTCCATAGCTGGTAAGTAGCAGTCACGATGTGAACCCAGGACCCCAGATTCTGTGCATGCAAACATGGCACCATCCTGCCTTCCCCCTGCAGCCTCATCATTTCATCGAATCTACTTTTATCAAGGGCTTTCCAGGTGCCAGGAGGTGGGTTGGGTACAGTGGAGTCAAGTACGACGTCTTGGCCCATAATATACGGGGTCTCCTCTAGAGAGGGCCTGTGACACCATCATAAACATGCAGCGTTATATTCGGCCTGCAAGTCACCTGTCTGGTTGGCAACCTCAAGCTACCTCATTCTCAGTTCTCAGACTCCCTTATTATGGGCCGTCCTTTGAAACCATAACCAGAATCCTTCAATCAGAGGCAGTGGTCTTAAAGCAATGTGTACTATTTATGAAACTGCCAAGGGAATGTTCTTACCAGGCAAGGAGGATTAATCAGAGCTTGCTGGTGGCTTTATGTACGATTGCCAGTATACGACAGAATTTCTTGCTTGGCGGGGGTGGGGGCGGTGGGGGAGGTGGGGCTCTGCAGAAGGAAGGATGGCAACAGAGTCTCCAGGGACAGCATTTTTCTCAATATAGTTCCTCAAAAAATGTAATATATATATGATGACTATATACGGTTTGGACTACCTTGATTATGGTTTCCTCCAAGAATTTATTATGTTGAAACATAGGCATTCGAGTAAAATGAGAAGAAGGTTTAACCTTGGCATGGTATAAAGGGCTTTTTTTTTTTTTTTTGGCAGGAGCACAGTTGTAAGAAACAGAACACTTATTGTTTAGCCAGTCAGGGCCGTGTGCCGGCCAAGGAAATGCTGATGAAGTAGTTACTCTGGAGGGGTGAGGGGTGGAGGGTCTTCAGATGAAAAGAAGAGAGCGAATGGATAACTGTGCTGTGCTTAGCCTGCCCTTCAAGACATCCTTCCAACAGTTGAAGGCAATGGCATGCATGTGCCTGTGTGTGTGCTTAAAATTGGAAACACTGCAAAACCAACAAGGAACACTAGTGCCCCAACCGCTCCCGGCTTGATGGTATTGTTCTACCTGCTTTGATTTCTATAGTGCTGTGCTATGTACAAGGCACACGGACATTCCTTCTCATCTGAGTCCCACGCCGCCGCCAGGCTGCTGCACCTGGAATGCTCTGAAGGAAGTTCAGATGTTAAAACAGTGAGCTTCCAAGTAGGGTATTTCTCAAGAATAGTTCTCTCTACCTGAAGATCTCTCTAGCATGTTTTTAAAAAATTAATTAATGTATTATTTTTTGGGTGTGCTGGGTCTTCGTTGTGGCACCTGGTCTTTCTTTAGATGCAGTGCACAGGCTTCTCCTTGCGGTGCCTTCTCATGTTGCAGAGCACGGGCCCTAGAGTGTGTGGGCTTCATTAGTTGTGGCACACAGGCTTAGTTGCCCCGAGCTACGTGGAATCTTCACATAGCAGGGAATTGGTGAATTCACAGAGCATTGGCAGGTGGATTCCCAACCACTGGACCGCCAGTGATGTCCTATCTAATATACTGAAGGTAATGGACTGGTTCCATTGGAAAAGGAGTACGACAAGGCTGTATACTGTCACCCTGCTTGTTTAACTTATATGCAGAGTATATCGTGCAAAATGCTGGGCTGGATGAAGCACAAGCTAGAATCAAGATTGCCAGGAGAAATATCAATAACCTCAGATACACATATGACACCACCCTTATGGCAGAAAGTGAAGAGGAACTAAAGAGCCTCTTGATGAAAGTGAAAGAGGAGACTAAAAAAGCTGGCTTAAAACTCAGCATTCAAAAAATGAAGATCATAGCATCTGATTCCATCACTTCATGGCAAATAGGTAGGAAACAATGAAAACAATGATAGACTTTATTTTCTTGGGCTCCCAAATCACTGCAGATGGTGACTGCAGCCATGAAATTAAAAGACACTTGCTCCTTGGAAGAAAAAGTATGACCAACCTAGACAGCATATTAAAAAGCAGAGACATTACTTTGCCAACAAAGGTCCATCTAATCAAATCTATAGTTTTTCCAGTAGTCATGTATGGGTGTGAGTGTTGGACCATAAAGAAAGCTGAATGCTGAAGAATTAATGCTTTTGAACTCTGGTGTTGGAGAAGGCTCTTGAGAGTCCCTTGGACTGCAAGGAGATCCAACCAGTCCATCCTAAAGGAAATCAGTCCTGAATATTCAGTGGAAGGACTGAGGCTGAAGCTGAAGCTCCAATACTTTGGCCACCTGATGTGAAGAACTGACTCTTTGGAAAAGACTCTGATGCTGGGAAAGGTTGAAGGCAGGAGGAGAAGGGGACAACAGGATGAGATGGTTGGATGGTATCACTGACTCGATGGACATGAGTTTGAGCAAGATCTGGGAGCTGAGGAAGGACAGGGAAGCCTGGTGTGTTGCAGTCCATGGGGTCGCAAAGAGTTGGACACGACTGAGTGACTGAACTGAACTGAACTGAACCTGTCATCAAACTAACTTGAACATTGCTGTTAAGCAGCCAGCCACATGAGAGGTCCATAAGCTGAGCACTTTATAGGGGCTAGGGGCCGGTTGATAGCTGTACATGGTCCTCTTTGACCCTCATCCCAACTTGTACAGCTGGGTGATGATGAGCCATTTTATAGGCAGGAAGAGAACTTTGATGATTTCTTCAAAGTAGTATTTCCAGGAAACAAGATCAAGCTGGTCAGATGGCACCACCCTGCTGCTGGGGCCACCCTACTTCCTCCTGTGCAAGCTCACAGGATCCTCGGAGTTCCAAATTAGTGACTTTTACCCCTGGGTTTGGAGAATCCTAGAACACAAGATACTTTGTGTGTGAAAGAGAAAGCAAGATTTGCTAATATGGATTGGGCATTCTCAAAGGATTGCCTCCCATGTTTTATTATGAGGTTTTCTTTATTATAGGGAACTTGAAAGAATTTTATAGCAGTCACTTGTATACTTATCACCTACATCCTGCCATTAGTATTTTATTATGTTTGTTTTATTATCTATCTATTTATCATCTATCCATCTTTCTGTTGTCTATGAGTATCTGAATCTGAGGCATTTCAAAGTCAACTGTAGACCTCAGTAACTCTGTGTGTGTGTGTGCGCGCACGCGCAAGTCCCTTCAGTCATGTCTGACTCTGTGTGACTCTATGGGCTGTAGCCCACCAGGTTCCTTTATCCATGGGGTTCTCCAGGCAAGAATACTGGAGTGGGGTGCCATGTCCTCCTCAGGGGATCTTCCCCACCCAGGGATTGAACCTGTGCCTCTTTCATCTGCATGGCAGGCGGCTTCTTTACCACTAGCGCCACCCAGGAAGCCCAAACATCAGTATACCCCTCCCTAAATACTTCATGACACACATATTTAGCTAAAGTTTAGTACTTGTTTACATCTCTTTCCTTTTGATGTAAGATTTACATGCCATGAGTTGCCTGGATCCTAAGTATCCATTTGCTGCATTTTGATAAATAGGGATATCTGTGTAATTCAACCTCCCCTCAAGATATGAAATATTACCACCACCTCAAAAAGTTCCTTCATACCTTTTCCTGTCCCCCTCACCCCCATCCCCAGAGACAACCCCTATTTAGATTTTCCCACCAGTGTACTCTTGTGTGAGGCTTTTTCCACTTAGTATAATGTATTGGAAAGTCATTCATCCATGTTGTCTTGGGGCTTTCACAGTGGATCAGCAGTAAAGAATCTGCCTACGATGCAGGATCCACAGGAGACACGGATTCGATCCCTGGGTTGGGAAGGGAGGAGGGCGTGGCAACCCACTCCAGCATTCTTACTTGGAGAATCCCATGGACAGAGGAGTTTGGCAGGCTACAGTCCAAAGTATTGCAAAGAGTCAGAAATGAGTGAAAAGACTTAGCACACAGGCATGTTGTCATGCATGTCAGTAGTTTGTTCTTTTTTATAGTTGAGTGGTATTCCTTGTATGACTATTGTTTATCCATTTTTCCATGGGTGGCTTTTTCTCAGTTTCCAGATTTCATGAAGAAAGCTGCTCTGAAGATTCTTGTACAGGTCTTTTAATAAATGTTTTTGTTGCTCTCAGGTAAATGCTTGGGAGAGGCGTTCCTGGGCCACAGGGTTGGTGTACATAAGGTCTTTTTTCAAAGCGGTTGCCTCTTTTTACCATTTCACCAACAATGCATGATGATTCTGGTCATTTCACCAACAATGCATGATAATTCTGGTTGCTCCATTTTCTTTCTAGTGTTTGGTGTTATCTGTCTTTTTAAATGTAGCCATTCATTCTGGTGGGTGTTGGGGAGAACAGTGACTTTGAAGCAAGGATGATGGTTATGATGGAGTGATGGATCAGATGCTAGCACAGATAATAGTAGAATCTCCTTAGGGTTCACTTAGAAACTCATCGCTTCAGCTCTCTAAGTTCCCGCCAGCCTGTTTTCTGATTGACAGATGGAAGAGCTGCGGCAGTACCGATTTTTAGGGTCGTGCTCCCAGGACAATATGCTCACTTAAGGCTTCTTTGTATAGTCTGGATGCTCAGCTTTAACCCTTGTGACATTTCTTAGCTTTATTTCTTTGTCAAACTTCTCAGGCTGGATTGCAATTTCTCTTCCTTTACAGAGTTTTCACTCAGAGAAAAGTTGATGGTTTGAATGTCAAAAGAGGGAGGCTTTCAATAAAATGCAGAAAAACAGTTTTGAAGACCTAGACCTCTCTTTTCCGTTATGGTTACATCTCCAACCTCTTCTGAATCTCTCAGAACAATACGGAAAAAAAAAAAAAAAAAAAAGGCAAAAACAACAAAAAGAGCAAGAAACAAGCCAGGCATGAGGAGAGCTGCCCTTTGCGCTCAGCTTTGGGGCTGGGCTGTGGGGGGTCATTTCACTCATCTTGATTGGCTGCCTGGATTTCTGGGGGCCCTTGGTTTCCTCGACTTTTGGGGGAGGGGCTTGATTTCCTCCCGTGTAGAAGGACCTAGCTGAAACAAATGATATTGAAGATCTTACTTCTTTTTGAAATTTCAAAAAGACAAGTTGGTTCTGAACAAACTTCTCTTTTATTTAAACATTAAGAAATGCTAAAATTTTAAGGTAAAGATGCCACTTAAAAATTTTTTTAAGAGACCGAATACTATTTCCCACATCCCTTCCCACACCTTAATGATACCCATATACATTCATGGAAGCAGGTCTCTCTTTTATATTTTGACTTAAAGATTTCCTTAATGATTCCGTGGACTCTTACCAGATGTAGCAGCTGACACTGCTAGAAGGATTCTACTTAAAACTGTACAAGTGTTGGGTGAGCTGGTATTTATTTAATATTGGCTCTGGGATCTTTTTCAATAGAGGGGGTGTTTGAGGTGGATTTGTTGATTTTCCCCTAACTTTTGTTATTCTATACTGTTCAGTATTATTCTTTTTAAAATTTAAAAATTTTAATTTTCTGACCGGGCTGCATATGGGATCTTAGTTCCCGGTCCAGGGATTAAACCCACGCTCTCTGCATTGGAAGCACTGCACCACCAGGGAGGTCCCTGTCTAGTTTTATTCCATTTTATCAAAGTATAATTGACATACAACATTATGTTAGTTTCAAGTGTGCAACTTAATGATTCAATATATCTGTGCGTGCCTGCTAAGTCACTCTAATTGTGTCTGACTCTGTGTGACCCCATGGACTGTAACCTGCCCACCAGGCTCCTCTCTGTCCATGGGATTCTCCAGGCAAGAATTCTGAAGTGAGTTTCCATGCCCTCCTCCAGGGGAATCTTCCCAACCCAGGGATCGAACTCGTGTCTCTTGCGGTTCCTGCATTGCAGGCAGATTTTTTTTACCACTGAGCCACCAGGGAAGCACTGCAAAATGATCACCATAATAAGTCTAGTTCCCACCTGTCTGTCACCAAGGTTATAAAAAAATTTTTTTTCTTGTGAGAACTTTTAAGATTGACTCTCTCAGCAACTTTCTCAGTTGTATTTTGGAATTGGGTGGTGGTGGTGGTGAAGAGAGTGTGAGGAGGATGTTTGGGTCATGTTCTGTCTGCAGGCAATCATTTTGGAACAGGAAGGAAGAGAGAGGAGAATATCTAGAGAGGATTGGCTTCAGGGGGAACTGGCAGCCTGAATTTCAGTTTAAACAAGATAAGGGTCGTAGAGATAGAATCTGCCGATAAAGGTGTTTTTTCTTGGCTGCTGTTACTGCCTGAAAGGGCTGGGAGGTTTTCCTGGGTGTTCATTCCCTAGAGGCTCAGGAAGAGAACGGATCCTGGTCACCGAGGAAAACTTCAACTACAGACACACCGCAGTCCCCCAGTCCTCCCTTGCTGTAAGGTTTCAAAGCCCCCAATTCTTGAGCAAACACACCAGGTGTCTCTGTGCATTGGTTGAGATTTTTGGTACTGTAGCAGAGAGCACCGCAGACGATGCTGAAGGTCAACTGAAGGTAGAGAAACCACAAAACAGCAGGACACACCACCCAACTGCAAGCTAATTGGGAAGGAAATGGTTTCAAACTGACAGACTGTGGCCAGATAACTGAAATCTCATCGGGACAAAAGGTTCATGTCATTTAAAGGGGTAGCTTTGCTGACTTAAACTGTGCAAACAAAAGAAATGAAAACCCCCGATGGGATGGGGAGTTCTATTAGCCGATATTACCATCCTTGCTTTTATGCCCTCCTGTGTCACAAACCCTGAACATGTGCTGCGTGTCCTCAGGCATCCATTGGTTAATTTCTTTATTCAAAGTAAGGCAACAAGAACAAAAAAGCAACAGCAAACCCCAAACAAATTACATACTGGGGCACAGACGGCATTAAGATGCAGTGCACAATTTTGATGTGTGGGTTTTTAGAAGAAATGTGTTTGGTCTGAAATCGTACATATGTTAAACACTAGAGAAAGTAAGAAGCTGACACTGGCTTTTCTGGGAACTAAAAAAAAACAAAACAAGAAAATTCTTTAAAGGCATCACCGTGTTGAGAACCAGGGACCCTTGATAAAATGTCAGGTGATGCTCTGTAGCCAACAATAGCCATTTGGGGCTCGACTTTAATCAATGTCCCAATAAAGGTCACTGGAGGAGGCTAATTTTTCTATCCTATGGATGTGGTAAAAGTTAATTATATACTTAAGTATATCCTCTGGTTTTGAAGTCCTTATAGAGTGCCTACAAAAGTAACCTTGTATATATTCCCTTATATTTTAAAGCTGAATTGTAATGAATGAAATAATATGAAATAATTAATACTTTCAACACTGTGTTTAGTTGGGTTTTCAAAAAAGAAGTCATTATAATAGTACTCTGTGGTTGACCAAGACTTATCTACGTTTTCCGTATTGCTAAGGGAAATAGTAAAGTCCAGAACCGTTAAGAACTTAACTTATGTCACAAAAGAAGTTGAGACAGAGTCCAAACCAACTGTTTTCTCTTGTCTTAAAAATCAATTCATGCGTTCTTCTGTCATGAACTCTGAGAGTCCTGTGTGTTTTGTGGGTCATCAACGTATTTAGTTTAGTATCAGTGATATCTTAATGTTTAATTATGGTTTGATGACAAGGACCTGTGTTTTAAAAGAAACAAATGTGAGTTAGTAAGAAAACTACAATCATAGTTACCTTTCATTTTATCTTCTGGATAAAACAGTCTTTTCAGAGAGATGTTACTACTATTACTTCAAAAAAAAAAAAAAACCAGAAAGAAAAAGAAAGTTAAAGTAAAAAAACTTTTAGCCATTTATACATTTAATTATTAAAAAGATTTCCTTTGTGATTTATATTTATTACTTAGTCACTGCTCCACAAGATTTCCCAAACTTAAGAGGATTTAGAATCAAGAACTTTCAAAGCAACCTGTTATAATCAAGGGACTTTCCCATCTTGTCACAAGGATGACAAGTCCATGGCACAAAGCATAATTCTGGCTGTTACAAAGTTTTCATTCGTCCTATGGAATGTTCAGGAAAATACCAGGGGTTTGTGAGTGAACTTTACTTCCATAGCTATACTTCAGGTGCCTGGTACATGAACACTGCTATTCCCATGAGAAATGTGACTTACCATTCAAAGTGGATTTTATTAAACTCTAAATGCTGAAATGAGCACCCACTGTACATGTAAAAGAGTGATTTGAAGGAAAATTACTTACCTGCCCTATATTTTCTTCCCTACCAATTCATCATAGCACCAGAAATGGCCAGTCTTTGTAGCCATTTCTCTGGTTTAAGGCCCTGTGTCCAGAAGGTCCTTATTAAAATGCAAATATGCAACTCATCAATCCATTTGTACCTTAGCAAGGATTAGCTTATCAGATCAGAAGAAAGAGATTAGGGCCCCAAGGAATGGGAGATAGGAGGCCTAGTTTGATTGAAAAGGGGGCTAGAGAAAAGTATTTTCAATAGGCCCTCTGCTGTCTTGACCGTGTGACTTTGTGAAGGTATGTTCTATTGCTTTAAATGTGCCCTCACTACCATTGACATTCAACTCTATCTCACTGTCCACTTCAATTCTTATCGTTTTCCTGAAGGACTTTCTGGGCTACCTGGGAAGAGGTGAAGTCTTCCTATCTGAATTCCCAACATTCATGACCTGTATCATTTATTTATCTAGTCTGGCCTCTGTTGTAATTATTTTTTTTCACTTATGCACACATTTTTTTCTAAAATAAAACATTTTAAATTTATTTATGGCTGCAGCGGGTCTTTGTTACTTTCTCTAGTTGCAGCGAGCAGGTGGTGGTGTGTAGGCTTCTCACTGGGGTGGCTTCTCTTGTTACCAGAGCACAGGTTCTAGGCACACAGCCTCAGTAGATGCCCTGCGGCATGTGGGATCTTCCTGGGCCAGGAACTGAACCCGTGTCCCCTGCCTTAGCAGGCAGATTCTTAACCACTGGACCACCAGGGAAGTGTATTTATATACATCTCATTTACCAACTTTGGTGTCAGCTGTGCTCAGAAGCCAGGTTAGTGACCCAGAGGAAGAGAGAGGCTATTTTGGCTGGGGGTGGGTGAGAAGCAGCAGGTGCTACCGGTCCATGCAGCACCCCAGCTTCTGCTGTGACACTTTTACATGGACTCTCTGGATTCTGTCCTTTGCTTCTTCTCTTGAGTATGATGACTCCCTGGCTTTGGTTTTACTTTTGTTGTCCAGATAGTCTTCAGTCTCTCGATTTGAGAGATAACAAGGCATATAACTTATTATCCATCAAGCCCTGAGTCATTGCTGGGCCATTCTGGCAGGTGGGGTCATTGTGTCTTTGTTCTGATAGGCAGGTCTGCACAATGGATAAAGGTACCACTATGGGAGTCGCTATGGCTCTGTTCCTTGGTCATAAAAAGATAGGTTATGGTTCTGTCAGAACACGAGGTATCAGGTTCTGGCCTGATTGAGACTCTGAAAGAATCAGATCAGTGGAGAATGAGCCAATTTGTGGATGGCAAGTCCAGCTACTCAACGAGTCCAAGACCTAGTCCCCAAAGAAATTGATGCAGGGTAGCCAAAAAAGTAACAGATGTCCAGCTCACCACATAAGTGTGTTCACATGATGGGTATTCTACCAATGCCTATTGACTATGATGATGAAATGTTTCCAGGAGATGGGATACATGGGCTCCAAGGAGAAGAATTCTGGGCATCCAGGGGACAACATGGGGTCACCAGTTTGGGTATGGAATGGTCAAGGCTATTGAAAGGTGAGAAAATTTGCTCAAAAGGAGATTGGGGTAAAAAGTGTTGCTAACAGTGAAGATCCCACTTCATTTTCCCTGGGGCTGACCCTGACTAACATGAATGTATTTGCTGAGCCAAATGACTCTATAAAAATAATGTGTTTTCCAGCAGTTTCCTCTTGTCAGGGGTGACACAGTACACTCTCTGGCTTTGATGAATCATCCAGATAGCAGGAGGCTTTAGTTTGCTTTCATACTAGATCAGTTCCAAGGTCTCAAACTGTGTATTATAATTAGCGATGCAAACCTCCAGAGAATCATCTCTGAGTCTAAAGAAAATATTGCGTGGACCTTATAGAGGATTCTCGTGAGCTTCTTCTCCTTTTTTCTTTAACTAGTTTTTTGGTGTCCAAGGTGAGTGAGGAAGTCACTCTTGAGAAGCTTCAGTCTGAAGAGTTATCAACAAATATAGGCCAAATGGTAGCAGAATTCTTTCCCCTGTTTAATGGTCCTTTATTAATTAGTCTGCAGTATTACAGAGATGGGGCTTCCCTGATGGCTCAGATGGTAAAGAACTCGTCTACCAAGGCAGGAGATGCAGGTTTGAGCCCTCTCATTGTATGGGAGGGAAGAGCCTCTGGAGAAGGAAAATCGCAACCTACTTCAGTATTTCTGCCTGGAGAATCCCATGGACAGAAGAGCCTGGCAGGCTACAGTCCATGGGTTTGCAAAAGAGTTGGACATGACTTAGCTACTAAACAACAACAACAATCACAGAGAGAGAAAATAAGGCAATATTTCTATGGAAGCAGAAAAATCATCTTTCGGGCCATGTGGAGGCAGTGAGCCTCGGTTTGCTGGAGCACTCGGGGAAATGAATGTCTACTCTTCCATACTGGTCTTGAATGTAGTGTGAATACGCTCCAGGGGATCTTCCCAACCCAGGGATCAAACCTGTGTCTTCTGCATTGCAGGTGAATTCTTTACCCGGTGAGCCATAGGGGAAGCCCCACTAAGCAGACTGGTCTTGAACATAGAGTGAATAAGTTCTGGAATGGGATGAGTTTCCATGAGGATGGAGCCAAGATGGAAGAAGGCAGAGTCAGGAACTGGAGGAAGGGATGTGGAATCTTTGGTGACATTTTGGAAGCCTGGATCAAATCTTGCCTAAAGGCTACCTCTGTGCACTAATAAGTTTTCTTTTTTTCATACGCAAGTTTGAGGTGGGTTTTTTTCACATTCAGTTAAGATTTCTAATAGTCATAGCATTAAAAAAATTTATTTATTCAGCTGCACTGGGTCTTACTTGTGGCATGTGGGATCCTCAATCTTAGTTGCAACATGCAGGATCTTTTTTGTGGCATGCAGGATCTAGTTTCCTGACCAGAGATTGAACCCGGGACCTCCTGCATTGGGAGCACAGAGCCTTAGCACTGGACCCCTAGGGAAGTCTCACTCACTGAATTTTTTTTTTTTTTTAGAACAAGCTTAACCCATGAAACAGATGCTATGATGAGAGGAATACTTTCAAGGATTAAGACTCTTGACATTAAGATTTTAAGGGCAGCATTTACAATATGACAGTGAAAAAAAAAATTTTTTTTAATATACCCAGAGGCTATTTTCAGAGAAGGCAATGGCACCCCACTCCAGTACTCTTGCCTGGAAAATCCAATGGATGGAGGAGCCTGGTAGGCTGTAGTCCATGAGATCGCTTAGAGTCGGACACGACTGAGCGACTTCACTTTCACTTTCACTTTATTTTCTCTTGTGATGAGACTTGCTTTTTCTTGACTTTCATATAATCAGAGTCCTACTCTGTTTGAGCCTGCAAACAAGCTCTAAATGGATGAAATTTCATGTCTGGGCTACTGCGGTTGAGAGAGGGTTGGGTTTGATGCAGGTGTTAGGACAGATGTATTTTGGCCATCTTGGGCTCAGGATTTCTACAAATAAGAGATGACTGTAGATAAGCAGTGTGTTGGGTAAGAAGAGCCCCAGGCAGGAGGCAGGAGAGAATGGGGTTGTGCCTCTATTAGCTTGTGGCTTGGGGGTGAGGACTTGAAGTGCCCAAGGCTCAGCTTTCTCATTTGTAAAATGAGGGGCCTAAACGAAATGATCTGGAAGGCCACGGCAGCTCAGAAGATCTATGACTTAATGAATTGAAGCACCCAACCGGCCCTTCTGGGAGGGTGTGAGTTTCTTCCAGGAGTAGCCTGATGAAGATGCATTTCCTTGGCAGGAGATTTCTAGGTCTGTGGCTGTCCCATCTTAGAATTGGCATGCTGAGTGCCAAGGAACTTTCATTCACATCCAGTGACTGCTTGAGTTTTAGTCTTAGCCAAGAAAAACCATGGATAAGGATAATCCACCTACCTTCCCATTCATTTATTTAAAGCAAAAAATTGGAAGGATGAGCTGATTCAAATAGGCACTAAGACTTGTCTCAAGTCAAAAGCAAGTTGGTGGCTGGGCTGAGACCAGGGCCAGAGTCTGCTGATACTCAGTTGAGGGCTGGCTCAGGAAAAGGACAGCTGAGAGCCTGAGATAAATATCACCTGCTTTGGAGCCTTGCCAGACATTGCCCCCTCTCCCACCACAGTCTCTGCACTGGGAATGGGGAGGTTCCCCCTCAAAGTGACTTCTGTCCCCTGCTGTGAGCAGCTGAAGCAGCAGGAGCTGGCAGAGGGGCCCTTTAGCAAAGTTCTTGGGCTGAGAGGGGAGGAGGAATCAGAATCCTCACCAGCATCTTGACTCTTTACTTGACTACTCTCTCTCTCTCTCTGTCTCTCGCTCTCTTTCAATTGAGATGTCATTTATGTGTCATAGAAGCCACCATTTAAAAGCGTACAATTCAGTGGCTTTCAGTGTATTCCTGGGATTGTGCAACCAAAACCATGAATTTTAGAACACTTTCATGACCTCCAAAGAAACCCTACACCCAACGGCAGTCACGCCTCTCTGCTCCCTCCTCCCAGCCCCTGGGAACCACTAATCTACTTTCTGTCTTTACCGATGATTTGCCCTACTCTGGATATTTCATGTAAATAGAATCATACATTCCCTGGCCTTTTGTATCTGGCTTCTTTCACCCAGCAGTGTTTTCAATATTCATCTTTCTTGGGGGATGTATCAGTACTTCATTCTTTTTTTTTTTTTAATATTTATTTATTTTTGGTTGCTCTGGGTCTTCATTGCTGAGAAGGCTTTTCTCTAGTTGCGGTGAGTGGGGGCTACTCTCTAGCTGCGGTGCATGGGCTTCTTATTGCAGTGGCTTCTCTTGTTGCAGAGTGTGGGCTCTAGGGTGCACAGGCTTCTGTAGATGTGGGGCATGGACTTTAGTTGCCCATGGCATGTGAAATCTTTCCAGACCAGGGATCCAATCGTGCATCAGCAGGTGGATTCCTATCCACTGTACCACCAAGGAAGTCCCTTCATTCTTTTTTAAGGATGAAAAAATATTCCATTGGATAAACATATCACATTTTATATCTGTTCAGCATTCAGTGAACGTTTGGGTTGTTTTTACTTTGGGGCTGTTATGAATAGTCCTGCTATGGATATTCACGGGCACTTCTTTATATAAAGAAATATATTCTGGACATACTTCTAAGAGTGGGGTTGCTGGGTCATTTGAGAATTATGTTTAAATAAATTCCAAATCTTTTCCCACATAATTTATCTCCTTGTAACCACATGTCATCTTTTTTTTGGCTGGGTTTGTCCTTTCCTTATATATATGTGTGTGTGTATGTATATATCATACACACATATTCACTTATTTTTACTTTTATTGGAGTATAGTGGATTCACAATGTTGTGTTAGTGTCAAGTGTACAACAAAGTGATTCAGTTATACATATACACATATTCATCCTTTTCAGATTTTCTCCATATAGATTATTACAAAATATTGAGTAGAATTCCCTCTGCTATCTAGTAGCTCCTTGTTGGTTATCTATTTTATCCATAGTAGTATCTATCTATTTGTAAGGCCTCCTCAGACAGCCATTTTGCTTTTTCACATTTCTTTTTCTTGGGGATGGTCTTGATCCCTGTCTCTTGTACAATGTCATGAACCTCATTCCATAGTTCATCAGGCACTCTATCTATCAGATCTAGGCCCTTAAATCTATTTCTCACTTCCACTGTATAATCATAAGGGATTTGATTTAGGTCATACCTGAATGATCTAGTGGTTTTCCCTCCTTTCTTCAATTTCAGTCTGAATTTGGCAATAAGGAGTTCATGATCTGAGCCACAGTCAGCTCCAGGTCTTGTTTTTGCTGACTGTATAGAGCTTCTCCATCTTTGGCTGCAAAGAATATAATCAATCTGATTTTGGTGTTGACCATCTGGTGATGTCCATGTGTAGAGTCTTCTCTTGTGTTGTTGGAAGACGGTGTTTGCTATGACCAGTGCATTTTCTTGGCAAAACTCTATTACCCTTTGGTCTTACAAATAGCTGTGAAAAGAAGAGAAGTGAAAAGCAAAAGAGAAAAGGAAAGATACTCCCGTTTGAATGCAGAGTTACAAAGAATAGCAAGGAGAGATAAGAAAGCCTTCCTCAGCGATCAATGCAAAGAAACAGAGGAAAACAACAGAATGGGAAAGACTAGAGATCTCTTCAAGAAAATTAGAGATACCAAGGGAACATTTCAAGCAAAGATGAGCTTGATAATGGACAGAAATGGTAGGGACCTAACAGAAACAGAAGATATTAAGAAGAGGTGGCAAGAATACACAGAACTATACAAAAAAGATCTTCATGACCCAGATAATCACAATGGTGATCACTCACCTAGAGCCAGACATCCTGGAATGTGAAGTCAAGTGGGCCTTAGGAAGCATCACTATGAACAAAGCTAGTGGAGGTGATGGAATTCCAGTTGAGCTATTTCACATCCTGAAAGATGATGCTGTGAAAGTGCTACACTCAATATGCCAGCAAATTTGGAAAACTCAGCCGTGGCCACAGGACTGGAAAAGGTCAGTTTTCATTCCAGTCCCAAAGAAAGGCAATGCCAAAGAATGATCAAACTACCACACAATTGCCTTCATCTCATACGCTAGACAAGTAATGCTCAAAATTCTCCAAGCCAGGCTTCAGCAACATGTGAACCGTGAACATCCTGATGTTCAAGCTGGTTTTAGGAAAGGCAGAGGAACCAGAGATCAAATTGGCAACATCTGCTGGATCATGGAAAAAGCAAGAGAGTTCCAGAAAAACATCTATTTCTGCTTTATTGACTATGCCAAAGCCTTTGACTGTGTGGATCACAATATAACTGTGGAAAATTCTGAAAGAGATGGGAATACCAGACCACCTGACCTGCCTCTTGAGAAACCTATATGCAAGTCAGGAAGCAACAGTTAGAACTGGACATGGAACAACAGACGGTTCCAAATAGGAAAAAAAGTATGTCAAGGCTGTATATTGTCACTCTGCCTATTTAACATATGCAGAGTACATCACGGGAAATGCTGGGCTGGAAGAAGCACACACTGGAATCAAGATTGCCGGGAGAAATATCGATAACCTCAGATATGCAGATGACACCACCCTTGTGGCAGAAAGTGAAGAGGAACTAAAAAGTCTCTGGATGAAAGTGAAAGAGGAGAGTGAAAAAGTTGGCTTAAAGCTCAACATTCAGAAAACGAAGATCATGGCATCTAGTCCCATCACTTCATGGGAAATAGATGAGGAAACAGTGGAAACAGTGTCAGACTTATTTTGGGGGGCTCCAAAATCACTGCAGATGGTGATTGGTGATTGCAGCCATGAAATTAAAAGACGCTTACTCCTTGGAAGGAAAGTTATGACCAACCTAGACAGCATATTAAAAAGCAGAGACATTACTTTGCCAACAAAGGTCCGTCTAGTTCGGGCTATGGTTTTTCCAGTGGTCATGTATGGATGTGAGAGTTGGACTGTGAAGAAAGCTGAGTGCCGAAGAATTGATGCTTTTGAACTGTGGTGTTGGAGAAGCCTCTTGCGAGTCCCTTGGACTGCAAGGAGATCCAACCAGTCCATCCTAAAGGAGACCAGTCCTGGGTGTTCATCGGAAGGACTGATGCTGAGGCTGAGGCTGAAACTCCAATACTTTGGCCACCTCATGCGAAGAACTGACTCATTGGAAAAGACCCTGATGCTGGGAGGGACTGGAGGCAGGAGGAGAAGGGGACGACAGAGGATGAGATGGTTGGATGGCATCACCAACTCGATGCACATGAGTTTGGGTGAACTCAGGGAGATGGTGATGGACAGGGAGGCCTGGCATGCTGTGATTCATGGGGTCGCAGAGAGTCGGACACAACTGAGCGACTGAACTGAACTGAACTGAGTATCTATCTGTTAATCTCAAGTTCCTGATTTATCCCTCTTTGTCATGCCTCCCTTTTATGTTTTTTATATCTGTTTGAGTCTGTTTATAAATAAGTTCATTTGTATCATTTTTTAGAGTTGGATTTCACATATGAATGATATCATGTGATAACCACATGCAGTCTTTGGATGGAAAAAACAGTGCTTTTCTTTATATATCTCTCTTAGAGTATGCTCCTTTTCCTTTTGTGCTCTAGTCATTAATGAGCTGGAAGGAATTTCAGCTTTGAAATTAGAAAGTTCACAGATGGTGCCTTCAATTTTCTGGGTCCTTAGTTTTCTCATCTGTAAAATGGGCCCAGAAATGCTGAGAACCAGGAATGAAACAATGGTCATAGAACTTTTGGCAAAAGGTTGGCACTGAGCAGACATTGGCTCTGCACTAATGCCCTTGACCTTGTCTAGGAGAGGCACAATGTCTCTGCTCTCTGTACCCAGCACCTGGCAGGGTTTCTGACAGTAATATTTGTTCGGTACTTGGATGTTAGTCTTCCCAGGTGGTGCAGGGGTAATTTTCCTGCAGTGCAGAAAATTAGGGTTTGATCCCTGGGTCAGGAAGATCCCCTGGAGTAGGAAATGGCATCCCACTCCAGTATTCTTGCCTGGGAAACCCCATGGACAGAGGAGCCTGGAGGGCTGCATTCCATGGGGTTGCAAAAGAGTAGGACATGGCTGAGCAAATGAGTACACATACACTTGGTCATTAAATGAGTGAATGAAGGAATGAGTAAAGGCACACAGGAACACAATGATATTTGCATATAGGTGGTGGTCAATAGATGTCAGGTGATGGACTGAATGGATAAAAAAAAAAGACCGTTACAAAGGCAGGAAAATTGCTATTCTTAAAAAAGAAGTTTTCAACAGATATATTTTCCCTGGTATTTGGGAGGCTCTGCCTAAGATCACTCACAGGCAACATATGTGCAGCTGTCTCTTCCTTTTTGAAATTAATAGGTCTGTGCTCAGGCTGCTGTCTGTCTCTGTATAGGGGGAAACAGCCTTCTTATTTTTAGAGTAACGATCACGTGACCTTTGCCTGTCTATCATCACTGGGATCCCAGGAGTGGGAAAGCCAGAGAGCGCCTGTCTGTCTTGCTTGAATGCTCCTGTTTGCTGCTTCTATGCACTGGCATCCCAGGCCATGGTGGGATGCAGTTTCAGACATGCCAGGGACAGACTGGCACACGAGGAGATAAGACAGTTTAGCTGAACACAAATTGAATGAGTCCCAATCAAAGAGATTTACTGTGTTTTTAAAAAGACACTGACGTTGACTTGACTGGTGGAAAGATGCATGGCGACTGTGCTGAGCGAGGGGCCTTCTGTGAACCATTAAATAAATGGGGTTTGGTATCTCAGTCATGATTGCCCAGGAATATGGATCAACCTTGTACTCCAAGATTAAGGTAGGCTTTCTGGATAGCTGGCACTTTTAAAGAATGGTGCAAGTTTTGTTACAAGACTTTGAAATGAACAGAAGACAGAGAAGAATCCGAGGAGATGTCTGTTTATGAATAGGAATGATTTTTTCGGCTGAGTCTATGGAAGGTCAGGCAAAGTGCAATTATATAGATAACTGGGGCCTCAAAGTCCTGTTGAGGGGAGGGTAGGAAGGAATGGAGGCAGTAGATTCTTACAGATGGTCTGTAGATTCTTACAGATGGTCTGTTCGTATTGATCGAGTTCAAACTCTTGCCTCCTCAATTCTTCTTCCTTAGGAAGGCAAGTGAATGTGCTTCATGGCTTAGTCATGTCTGACTCTTTTGCGACCGACCCCATGAACTGTAGCCCGCCAGGCTCTTCTGTCTATGGGATTTTCCAGAAAGAATACTGGAGTGGGTTGCTATTTCGTCCTCCAGGGGATCTTCCCGATGCAGGAATCAAACCCAAGTCTCCTGCCTGTCCTGAATTGACTGGTGGATTTTTATCACTGAGCCACCAGGGAGGCCTTGGGAAGGTGAGACCTGCTTATAAATTCGCCACAGAATTTGCAGCACGGGCTGGATGTGTGCCCTCTTGGTGGCTCACAGCTGGAAGGCTGGGCAGGTGGTAAGGTTAAGGTGTCTTTCTGAGGGGCTGTGCAAGCTGTGCTGGGTGGTGGGTATGTTGTATCCTCCCAATGGGGACCCCATTCTGTATGTATGAGAGAACTCAGGGCTGAGGATGAACTGAATTGCTTTCTGACCAAGAAGTTCACTGCTCTTTGCTATCAACCCTTCTGAGTCTGTGGCTCAGTATGGAGCACTGCCTGGCAGGAGAGGGAAATGGCATCACAGATCATGAGGTTTTTTGCTGGGACCCCATTTCTTGACTACAGTAAGAGCATCTTTGATGAGTTTTCCAAATTGCGCTTTGAGCAGACCTGGGTTTTCCCTTGAGTGTTCTCCTGTTGCCTCCTAGGCTCTGGACCCCAAACTCTCCTTCAAAAGCATTTTGCTTTTCCTCTTCTGTACATAGGCACTCACTCAAAGATGTTATTCGCAAATGAATTGTGCTACCCAAATACATATGAAAAACCACTAGCCTGGTGCATCTCTTAAGTTCTCTTCTCACTTTAGTTCCTGAAAAAAACAAACTAAAAATAGAACTTACCATATAGCCCAGCAACTCCACTTCTGGGTATATATGTAGAAGAAAACCATAATTCAAAAAGATACATGCACCCCAATGTTTATTACAGCACTATTTACAATAGGCAGGATATGGAAGCAACCTAAATGTCCATCAGCAGTGGAATGAATAAAGAAGATGTAGTACGTATATACAATGGAATATTACTCAGCCATAAAAAGGAATGAAATACTGCCATTTTCAGAGACATGGATGGACCAAGAGACTGTCATACAGTGTGAAGTAAGTCAGAAAGAGAAAAACAAATATCATGTAGTAATGCTTATATGTAGAATCTAGAAAAATGGTACAAATGAACTTACTTGCAAAACAGAAATAAAGACACAGGTGTAGAGAACAAATGTATGAATACCAAGTGGAGAAGAGAAAGGTGGGATGAACTGGGAGATTGGGATCGACATATACACACTACTATGCATAAAATAGATAACTGTTGAGAACCACTGTTAGCTCAGGGACCTCTGTTCAATGCTCTGTGATGACCTAAATGGGAAGGAAATCCTAAAAAGGGAATATATGTATAATATAAATGATTCAGTTTGCTGTACAGCAGAAACTAACACAACATTGTAAAGCAACTATAAAAGTGAAAGTGTTAGTCACTCAGTCCTGTCTGGCTCTTTATGACCCAATGGACTGTAGCCCACCAGGTTCCTCTGTCCATGAAATTCTCCAGGCAAGATTACCGGAGTAGGTTGCGATTTCCTTCTCCAGGGGATCTTCCTGACCCAGGGATCGTACCTGGATCTCCTGTGTTTGCAGGTGGATTCTTTACTGCTGAGCCATCGGGGGGCGGGGTGGGGGGGAATTGCAGATCCAAGTCCCCCAGCTGTTCTGGAAACCCTGATTTTCCTTTTTTGTCCTGATGAGTTTTTGAAATGAATCTTAGCTCCTGTTATAATGAAGGCCCATTTCTACAGCTTCAGAATCTGCTATGCTTCACATGGTCTAAACCCGTGGGACTGGGGCTAAGAAACCTACCTGCTCGGATGAGGGGTTTCACACACGTGATGACCTCCTTCAGGAATGGGTGAGCCTCAGATTTCCATCTGACTCTGAAGTCACACAAACCCAGACACTTGTCATTATTCTGGGGTTTCCTGAAATGCCTCTGCCTGTCTCACGACATAAGCCTCCAGGGCGATGAGAGAGACTTTTCTTTACTTAAAATATATTGCCCGAGAACTTGTGCAGGAGGAGGGGCTGGTAGGCGCAGCGACACCCTGTGACGGGCTGCCCGGCGTATATGCGAATGAAGTGACCATCTGCATCGAATAATTAGAAGCCGTCTTCCCTGACTGCTCTCCATGTGCCGGCACAGAGGGAGGGGAGGCGCCCCTTTACGGCCGCTGCAGCCCGCGGAGGAGAGGCTGGGGTGGAATCACGCATCTTCCCCCACTTTAGGGCACACAACCTGCTGAGCGGACAGGTGCTGGCAGTGTGATGTCCCTGGGCATGGAAGCCGGCCTGTCCTCGGCGCTGACATCTATATCTCCGTCTCGCTGGATTTGAAAACTGACACAACATAAGGACTGTCACTCTCTATTAATTGATCTTCGCGTGGGTCTCTATTGCATTGGAAGCCCTGTGAGCAAATGTCTTGGTCACAGCTGCCCTCTCGCTTCCGCTCGAGGGGCTCACCCCCCGGAAGTGGGGCAGACCCGGAAGTGGGGCGGAGGTCTGAGTTGGTGACTGGGTTTGTCTCCTGGTTGTGGGCGCTGTCCCGCATCTGCTGGCCTGTTGAAATGATCGTGAATTGGTTTTTCGTGTTCGATAATTCTGGCCAAGTCTCACCTTCCCTTTGTTAGCTAAATACGGTTGGCACTGAGACCTGATTTTTGCATGTTTTTGTGCGAGAGGAGCTTTACTTGTTAACATTTGCAACGGTCTGTGGCCCTTGGGAACCCAGACTTCAGCGCCCTGCGAGGGTGACTCGGGCTGCCCACATGGTCACTCTTGCCTCGAGTGTCTGACGTTGGCTCCCTGCCAGTCCTGTCCTCTCTGGCACCGTTCTCTTGTCCTGAGAAAACCTCTGGCAGGGCAACTTCAGGCCTGACTGAGCAGACACCATCAGGTGAGTGTTCTTGGTGCAATTTTGGGTAGCTGGGAGCGGAGCACCCACTTCTATTTGAGAGAAGCTAAGAGAGCTTCTAAGAATTTTGAATGTGTGTTGTACTGTGCAGAAAAGACGACAGATGCATTTCCATTTGTGCTTTAAGGCAGAATTTTAGAAGGTCACTCAGGGAAAGGGGAAGGACTTCCATTTCATCATTTTAAAATAATGACACATTCAAGTGTGTTTAATGCTTCTGTAAAAACATTGGGCAATAAACAACTTTTTCTATCCATGCATCTATTTATCATCTGTCTCTGTCTATCATCTATATCCATCATCTATCAATCTATTTATCAATCTGTCTTTCTAAAAATGCAGCACTAATTTAATTTGTCTTTCTGGGCCACTACCTTGTAGGATTTTCCTGGGAAAAGTGGGGGACCTCAAGCAGAGCACATGTAGACAAGAAAAATTTATTAGTAAAAAAAAGTTACATTCTTAATGGGAAGTCTCATGTTTGGCTTTCAACTTGCTCTAGAGAACACATTAGCTTTTATTATAAGTCTTTTGTTGGCTTTCTGTTTACACAGTTCTTTTACATCATTATGTTATTTGGTTCTTCCAACAAAATTGAGAGGAGAAGACTATATTATAATTTTTAGGTCAGGAGACTGAGCTCTGAGAGATACAAGAAGGTAAACTAAACACACCTTGTTCTTTTGCAGACCTCAAAAATACACATACACATTCAAAGACAAGAATAGGAATCTTCTCAGTAACCGTAAAATATGCGGAATCCTGGAAAAGTGGAAGATGGAACATGGAAGAAAGGAAACCCTGATGTGAATTGCTCACAGAGAGGCACCATGTGGAGGTAGGAGGTTCTTGAAGCAGGGGTGCTGGGAGAGTTACCACATACCTGTCTGGTGGTAGGTGATAGTTCCAGGAGCAAGATCAGACCTTTTCTCTCAAATGCCTGAAGTGTTCCTGTCACAACTTCTGAAGCAAGCTCAGGACACTTTGGGCTTGGTTCCATCTACACAGCACAAACTGAATAGAGATTTGGCAGCCTTTTGTTAATTTGAGCACTGTGCATCAGTGAAATGTGTGATTCAGGATTAATTACAATTTTTTTTCTGGTTGGTCCCAATTCTTTTCTTTCTTGCTTGAAAAATAAACATTATGGTCTTGTAATTTACATAATTATAAATTATGTAATAAAACTGACCACACAAGTGTCCAATTCGATGAGTTCTGACAAATGTATACAGTGTGTAACCACCACTGTGATCATGACATAGATATAGTTCCTCAAAAAGTTAAACAGAGAGCTATCATAAAACCCAGCAATTCTACTCCAGGGACATACCCAAGAGAAATGAAAATATGTTGACACAAAAATTGTGATACAGATGTCTGTAGTAGCATCACCCCAAAAGTTTCCTTTTAATCACCCCCCAGATTTCCCTTGTTTACCTTTGTAAGCATTCCTCTTTCCCTACCTCTTACATGACAATCACTAGTTTGTTTTTTGTCTCTATAGTTTTATCTTTTTTAGAGTTTCATATAAACAGAATCATACAGTATGCAGTCTTTTGTGTTTGGTTTCTTTTGTTCCTCATACACTTTTGAATTTTATCCATATTGTGTTTTGTACCACTAGTTTGTTCATTTTATTGATGAGTAGTATTCCCTTAAATGAATATACTGCAATTTGTTTATCCATTCAACACTTGGTGGACATTTATATTGTTTCTACCTTTTGGTTATGAAAAAAACTGCTATGAAATTTTGAGTATGAGACTTTGTACAAATGTATATTTTCGTTTCTTTTCAGTAAATATCTGGGAATTGTTGAGTGATATGGTAGAAATATCAACAACCTCAGATATGTAGATGATATGGCAGAAAGTGAAGAGGAACTAAAAACCCTCTTGATGAGGGTGAAAGAGGAGAGGGAAAAATCTGGCTTAAAATTCAACATTCAAAAAATGAAGATCATGACATCCGGTCCCATCACTTCATGGCAGATAGAAGGGGAAAAAGTGGAAGTAATGATAGTGACAGATTTTCTTTTCTTGGGTTCCAAAATCACTTTGGACAACAACTACAGTCATGAAATTAAAAGATACTTGCTCCTTGGAAGGAAAGTTATTACAAACCTAGACAGTGTATTAAAAAGCTTTGTATAGTCAAAGTTTTTAAATAGTAGTCATGTATGGATGTGAGAGTTGGACCATAAGGAAGGCTGGGTGCCTAAAATTTGATGCTTTTGAATTGTGGTGCTGGAGAAGACTCTTAAGAGTCCCTTGGACTGCAAGGAGATCAAACCAGTCACTCCTAAAGGAAATCAACCCTGAATATTCATTGGAAGGACTGATGCTGGAGCTCCAATACTTTGGCTATCTGATGTGAAGAGCTGACTCATTGGAAAAGACTGAGATGCTAGAAAGATTGAAGGCAAAATGAGAATGGGGTGGCGGAGGATGAAATAGTTAGATAGCAGCATCAACTCAATGGACATGAATTTGTACAAACTTGGGGAGGTGGTGGAGGACAGAGGAGCCTGACATGCTGCAGTCCATGGGTTGGAAAGTCCATGCAGACTTAGAGACTGAACAACAACAACAGCAACAAATGGTATGTGTATTTTTAACTTTATAAAAAACTGTTAATCTGTTTTCCAATGGTGCTCTACTATTTTGCATTCCCATCAACAATGAATGAGGGCTCTGGTTTGTCCACATCCTTCTTGGCATTCTAGTCAGCATAGTTTAACATTTTTAACCATTTTATGGGCATGTAATGGTATCTCACTGTGGATTTAATGAGCATTTCCTTAAAGACTAATGATATTAAGCATCTTTTCCTGTGTTTATTTGCCATTTGTATATCTTCTTTTACTGAAGTGTCTAACAATTTTTTGTCCTGTTTCTCAGCTGGTTTGTTTTTCTTATTATTGAGTTTCAAAAAACTCATTCAAAAACATTCAAAAAATGAAGGTCATGGCATCCGGTTCCATCACTTCATGTCATATAGATGGGGAACCAATGAAAACAATGAGAGACTTTATTTTCTTGCGCTCCCAAATCACTGCAGATGGTGACTGCAGCCATGAAATTAAAAGACACTTTCTCCTTGGAAGAAAAGCTATGACAAACCTAGAAAACACATTAAAAAGCAGGGACATCACTTTGTCAACAAAGGTCCGTCTAGTCTAAGCTGTGGTTTTTCCAGAAGTCATGTATGGATGTGAGAGTTGGACCATAAAGAAAGCTGAGCACTGAAGAATTGATGCTTTTGAACTGTGGTGTTGGAGAAGACTCTTGAGATTTCCTTGGACTTCAGAGAAATCCAACCAGTCAATCCTAAAGGAAATCAGTCCTGAATATTCTTTAAAAGGATTGATCCTGAAGCTCCAATATTTGGCCACCTGATGTGAAGAATTGACTCATTGGAAAAGACCCTGATGCTGAGAAAGATTGAAAGCAGGGGGAGAAGGGGACAACAGAGGATGAGATGGTTGGATGGTATCACTGACTCAATGGACAAGATTTTGAGCAAGCTCTGGGAGAAACCTGTATGCAGGTCAGGAAGCAACAGTTAGAACTGGACATGGAACAACAGACTGTTTCCAAATAGGAAAAGGAGTACGTCAAGGATGTATATGGTCACCCTGTTTATTTAACTTATTTGCAGAGTATATCATGAGAGACGCTGGGCTGGATGAAGCACAAGCTGGAATCAAGATTGCCGGGAGAAATATCAATAACCTCAGATATGCAGATGACACCACCCTTGTGGCAGAAAGTGAAGAACTAAAGAGCTTCTGGATGAAAGTGAAAGAGGAGAGTGAAAAAGTTGGCTTAAAGCTCAACATTCAGAAAATGAAGATCATGGCATCTGGTCCCAGCACTTCATGGCAAAGATGGGGAAACAGTGGAAACAGTGGCTGACTTTAATTTTTTCGGCTCCCAAATCACTGCAGATGGTGACTGCAGCCATGAAATTAAAAGACGCTTACTCCTTGGAAGGAAAGTTATGACCAACCTAGATAGCATATTCAAAAGCAGAGATATTACTTTGCCAACAAAGGTCCATCTAGTTCAGGCTAAGGTTTTTCCAGTAGTCATGTATGGATGTGAGAGTTGGACTATAAAGAAAGCTGAGTGCCAAAGAATTGATGCTTTTGAACTGTGGTGTTGGAGAAGAGAGAGTCCCTTGAACTGCAAGGAGATCCAACCAGTCCATCCTAAAGGAGACCAGTCTTGGGTGTTCATTGGAAGGACTGATGTTGAGGCTGAAACTCCAATACTTTTGGCCACCTGATGCGAAGAGCTGACTCATTTGAAAAGACTCTGATGCTGGGAGGGATTGAGGGCAGGAGGAGAAGGGGACGACAGAGGATGAGATGATTGGATGGCATCATCAACTCGATGGACATGGGTTTGGGTGGACTCTGGGAGCTGGTGATGGACAGGGAGGCCTGGTGTGCTGCGGTTCATGGGGTTGCAGAGAGTCAGACATGACTGAGCAACTGAACTGAACTGAACTGAACTCCAGGCAGGGAAGCCTGGAGTGCTGCAGTTCATGGGGTCACAAAGAGTCAAACAGGACTGAGCGACTGAACAACAATAGAATTTTGAAGATCCAAGGCTTTTTTCCAATATAGATTTTGCAACTATTTTCTTTCAGTCTGTGTGAGAGAAGGTCCACCTTGTTCCTCATTCTAAGGTGAAAGCATTTAGTCTTTTGCCATTAAGCGTAATGTTTGCTATAGGGTTTTTGTAGCTGCTCTTTATCCAGTTGAGGAATTTTCTTTCTATTCCAAGTTTGCTGAGAGCTTTTATCATGAATGGATGTGGTATTATGTCAAATGCTCTTTCTGAATGCACTGAGATGATTTGGTGGTTTTTCTTTTTGAGTTTGTTAAGATGATAAATTACATCAATTGGTCTTGAATATTAAATCAGTCCTATATTCCTGGGATAAATTCTTCTTAGTTGTAAGATATCTTTTTTATGTATTGTTGATTTGATTTTCTACAAATTGGTTAAAGATTTTAATGGTTATGTTTATAAGGGAAATTGATCTGTAATTATATTTTTGTAATATCCTATCTGGTTTTGGTATCAAGGTAATGTGGGCCTCGTAAAATGAGATAGAAAATGTTCACTTCTCTTTTGTTTTTATGAAAAACATTAGCATAAAATTTGTATTATTTATTAAATAATGCTTACATGTTTGAGATAATTCATTAATGAGTTTCTTGTGTCAAATTTTCTGGAGTTTTCTACATGTGGAGGGTTTAAACTATGGATTAGAATTTCTTTTTTGTAAGTAAGCCTGCTCAGTTTATCTATTTCTCAAATGAGCTTTGGTTGTTTGTGTCTTTTGAATAATTTTTCCATTCCATTTCTATTCTTTTTTCAATTCTATATGCATGTAAAATTGTACACATACACAGGCTTGTTTTTGTGGCCCACAGTATAGCCTGTCTTGGTGACTGTTCTGGGTACTATTGAGTGGAGTGTTCTAGAAATGTGTTAGGTCAGGTTCATTGATAAGAGTGTTTAAATCTTCTGTATCTGTACAAATTTTCTGTCTACTTGTTCAGTCCATTACTTGAGAAGACAGTTGAGCTCTCCAACGGTAATTGTGGGTTTATTTTTCATTTGAACTTTGTTGATTTGGCTTCATTTATTTTGAAATTCTGTTATTGGGTACAGGTATTTAGGATTGTTATGTCTTCTTGATGAGTTGATTGCTTTATCATGAAATTTCTCCTATATTCCAGGTAATGTTCTATGTTCTAAAGTCTAATTTGTCTAATATAGTCACTACAGCTTTTTTGGGTAATATTTATGATCAAATACTTGATTAGTATTTTTAAGGTATATAATTTTTCATCCTTTTTATTTTTAACTTATCTAAGTGACATCAGCATATATACACTCTCATGTCTAAAATGGATAGCTGGTGAGAAGTTGCTGTGTAACACAAGGAGCCCAGTCTGGTGCTCAGTGATGTCCTAGAGGGGTGGGATGGGGGGAGGCTCAGGAGGGAGGGGATATGTGTATAATTACAACTGACTCACATTGTTGTGTGGCAGAACCAACACAACACTGTGAAAATTAAAAAATATAGAAGAGGAAATGGAAAAAAATTAAGATTTCTTGTAGATGGCGTATAATTGGATCTTGCTTTTTTAACTTAATCTCAGAATCTGTATTTGTTTAGACCTTTTATATTTAGTATAATTATTTGACCGAGTCTAAAACTTTCATCTTGCTAGTTGTTTTCTATTTATCTCAACTGTTCTTTGTTCCTTTTATCTTATTTCCCTGCCTACTTTTAGATCAAATGTTTATGATTACTTTTATCTTTACTGTTTACTTATTAGCTATACTTTTTCATTTAATTATTATAGTTTGTTTATTGGTTTCAACATACTTATCTGCTTATCCCATCGCCTCTGTTATTTCTTGGCTTGTTTCTATTTTTCTTTTGTTATAGAACCTATTTTCTTGCCTTATAATTTTTCATTGGATACTCTACATTATGAGTTTATGTTGACATTTGTATTTTGTTGTATTTTATAATATTGTTGATTTTGTTCTGGCTCACAGCTAAGCAACTTGAAATCAGTTGTCTTCTTGATTTGCGTATAAATTTTGTTATGGCAGGTCCAGAGCAGCTTTCACTCTAGGTCTTACAGCTCAAGTGGTAAAGAATCTGCCTACAGTGTGGTAGACCTGGGTTCAATCCCTGGGTCAGGAAGACCCCCTGGAGGAGGGCATGACAACCCACTCCACTATTCTTGTCTGGAGAATTCCATGGACAGAGGAGCCTGGTGGGCTGCAGTCCATGGGGTCGCAAAGAGTCAGACATAACTGAGCGACTATCACTTTCATTTTCAAGATAATAATGCCCTTTCATGGATTCTCTCTCGTGCCCCATTTTACAATATCTTTCCAAGTTGTCTGGAGTGGGAGACACAGACTATTTTCAGCCCTGTGTGAACTTTAAAAATTGTTCTGTGTATTCATTTTTGGTGATTCTTTTTCTCAACTCTGATCATTTCTTCTCTTGCATATGAAGACCTAAGAGTCAAGGAGTCAAGGAGACCGCCTCTGCAGAAACCTGGAGCTCCCTCACTCTGCAGTTCCCTTACCCCTGATTCTCTATATCTCAAGTTATAGCTGTCTTGGCTTCTCTAAACTCTGATCTGTCTTTCCAACTTAGTAGGACTGCTGGTCTCTGTTGCCTCTGTGTCCTACAGCCTGAACACTGCCTTCATCAATAGTCACCATTCTCTTAGGGATCATAGTCCCACACTGCCTATTGTTTAATGTCTGAAAACCAGTCATAAGTTTTGTCCTGCTTTTTGTTGTTATTGTTATTGTTTAAGGTGGGAGGATAAATTCACTTTCTGTTGTTCCATATATAAGCAGAAGTCTTGTCTTATGTGTTATTTCCTCTTATTATAAGCCTTTTAAAGTTGGTAAATAACAAGTTCAGAGGCAAATCCTTTATTTTTCATCTCTTTACTTCCAAAGAGAATCTCTAGTGTGACCCATTTGCCTGCCAGAACTCCAGGACTTTTTGAACTCAATTCTATTGACAAGTAGATTGAAAATAAAAAAAGATGTGTTGGGTATGTTCATTGCACACTGAGTGCATCATGGGTGTGTATTGTCTCCACATAACTCACTCTGATGCATCTGAGGACCTCACGGAGGCTAGTAATATTCTTTGATTTGACTTGCTTGCATTTGTTTCTCAGAAAAGTGAAGGGAAGCTTGTTCTCCCAGTGCCTCCATGAGGACCCTCTGTTGAGACAGTTGGGTGAAAAGTATCACTTGTGGTATCAGAAAAATTCAGGAAGTTAAGTTCTCAGAAATGTACACCAAAGAACCCCCAAGGGCAAAGGAAAGTTAACATGCCCCCTTGAGCAGGATAAACTGAAGCTGCAAGCTATGAACATTTTGTTGAAATCTATTATTTTACATTAAAATATCCGTGAATTTAATGGTATGTTTTATATTTTGAAACAATATGTTATTCATAGTCAGGGTCTGGATGCACCACAGTATCGAACTTCTCTATCGGCACACAATACATTTCAAGACCCAGCCTAGGCAGAGCTTTCTCCACCCCTGTCAACCAGATGTGAGTTTAGGCATGGTGATTGCTCTCTTCTTTCTTGGCATCACAGTAGAACAGGAACAATGTGCTACTTCATGTTCCAACAGTTGCCCACACCTGTTCTGCTGGCTTCATGAATGAGTGTCTTCTGCATGACAAGATAATGAACAACGTGTGACGACCATGTCTGGAGGATCTCCTGCACTGTCTCCAGAGACCAGTCCAATGCTGCAGACAGAAGAGGCACTGGGCATTTAGTGACTTATGGAATGACATCAAGTTAGCTAGGGATTTTGAATTTTCTTGAAACTATTAAGAATTCACTGATTTCAGTTCACTACTTTTCCCAGTTGAGTCTTGCTGTACAATCACTGCCTCTCTCCTTGAGTTAGATGGGTTGGCAGGAGGAGGAAGGGTGTTAGGGGATGGGGTGGGTAGTCTATGTTTCTTGTGTGGCTAAGACCAAGGAATGAGTCAAACTCTTATTTCTGTAGCCATCTAAATGTCTTTGTTTGGTAGAGAAGAGCTGGAGTCATTACATTCAATTTACTAATGGGAAACAGAGACACAGAGGGGTTAAGTGCTTAGTCCATGGTTATTTGGGGAGGGTTCAGAGATGGAGAAGACCACAGTCCCCCTAATCCCACTGCTCTTACCGTTGTGCTTCCTGTGTGGTCTAACGACTCAACTAAATGACATCTGCTCTTAAAAAAAAAAATACAGATTTGCCTTTCTAAAGTGAATACATCTCATGACGTGGATAAATCAGTTTAAGATATTTAGTCAAATTAAAAAAATAGGGAGCCATAAAGTTAGTCCTCAGAGTAGAATACAACAGTAGTTCACAATAGCTTCCTCATTCTTCCTGTTCTTGAACTTTCTCTCTGTGGGGGAAAAATCTCAAAATGCATTTATCCCAAGGTAGTAAATAATTCATGCTTTTGCAAGATTTGTTACCAGAAGTGTGTATGGAAAGAGTTAACCTTTATTTTCTCAACATTTTGAAGGTGTCACTTTGAAAATTATATATAATCTTCACTGCAAAATAAACTTCTGGGATTGTACAGAGTACAACCATTTCAGACTCAAAACTACTCTGCCAATGGGGCCTTAGAAACCTGAGAAGCACACTACTTGGTGTTTTATGATTTTTATAAGTCTATTTGTCATTTAATGAAAGGCAGGAAGAGCAGCTAAATCCTTAAAAAGATCCTTTGATTCAAAACTCCTCATGTGGTTAGTCTTTTCTGTGTTATTTTGTTCCATACCCAATTTGCAGTTAATCAAGTTGTATGCCTCTGAATTCTTCAAGGGTTGAAATGCATCATCTGGTAGCTAGTAGCAAATGTGATATTAAGTTGCTTCCTCTTAGACTGTGTATCTGTCTGCTTTGTAAACCTACTAAGGGGCAAACACTTCTAATTGACAGGCCAACTCCAAACTATTGAATAGAGGCCGTGTTTAAGTAAAGGTGATTGTAACCTATGAAAATGTAGAGTTTGATTAGGATTAAGGGACAAGCTTGAGATTAGTCCTCTTGAAGAGGCTATATGTTGTTTTGATGATTCACTCCAATTATTATACTCAAAGAAATACAGTACATGTAATATATAGAATAATATACAATATAATATTATTGCCATTGTTGTTTAGTCGCTAAGATGTGTCTGACTCCTTGTGACCCCATGGACTGTAACCCACTAGGCTCCTCTGTCTATGGAATTCTCCAGGCAAGAACACTGGAGGGGGTTAACATTTCCTTCTCCAAGGGATTTTTCCCAACCAGGGATCAAACTCTTGTCTCCTGCATTGACAGGCAGATTCTTTACTGCTGAGCTTCCAGGGGAGCCACATAATATAACATAGAATAGGAATTAAACTTTGCAGCTCATCTATGCAATAGACTAATCATTAGTCTAGTGACCACATGAGTCTGTGGGCATCGATTGCTGTCGATGTGGCTCATCTAGACTGAGAGACAGCACTGCTTAGGGCTTCTTTTGGAGTGGTCGTTTACTTGTCATCATCAGAAATAGGAATAGAAAGGGAGGGGTCAGCTGCACCAGAGGCAAAGCACTCTTGTTTTTTATTTTTTTAATTAAAAAAAATTTTGCCCATGATACACAGCATGTAGGATCTTAGTTCCCTGACCAGGGATCGAACCCACACCCCTTGCATGGGAAGCTAGGAGTCTTAACCACTGGACTACCAAAGAAGTCTCACAAAGCACTTTTGGGGATATGTGGGTGCCACAGATGTTTGAAGCAAATAAATATATGGGCCCTGAATTCTTTGAGTTTGTCCCTGAGGATGTTGGTGGGCTTGGTAAACAACTCACCTTTTGTGATCCTTTGAGTTATCTCTGGGTCTTTATCCTCTAGATGAACACTGTCCAATAGAAATATAAAGTGGAACACATATATAATTTGAAATTTTCCTGTGGCCACATTAAAAAGGGGGAAAAAACACCCAGGTCTATTTTAATAATCTATTTTAACTCAACATACAAAATATTATCATTTTAAAATATAATACAGAAATTATTAAAGGTATTTTACATGTTGAGGGGCATAAAATGTCTGAAATATGATTTGTATTTATACTTATAGCATCCCTCAAATGATACAAGCTATTTTTCTTTTTAAAAAAATATTGATTTACTTAGCTGCATTGGGTTTTAGTTGTGGCATGCAGGCCCTTCCGTCTTCATTGTAGCATTCAGGATCTTTAATTGTGGCATGAGAACCCTAAGTTGGGGCATGTGGGATCTAGTTTCCAGACCAGGGATCAAACCCAGGCCCCCTGCACTGGGAGCATAGCGTCTTAGCCGCTGGACAACCAGGGAAGTCCTCAAGCTACTTTGGAAGTGCTCAGTGGCTCAAGTGCTCATGGCTGCTGTCACAATGATATGGACATTTTGGCCTTGGTCCTCCAGTGAGCAAGAAGAAAGTGTAAATTGGCCTCTAGAGTAAAGAGAAACACTTCATAATTATGTTCAAGTTTATTACAGATCATATTAAGATGTAAGGATGGACTTCTAAGAACTTTATAAACCTGGATTGATGTGTGTCTCTGGAGATCTAATGGGAGGTAAAAGGGAGAAACTCTAATATTGATCACCTAAAATGTACCAGAAACAGTGTTAGTTGCTTTACATGTCTTATTCATTAAATCTTCTCAATAACCTATGAGTGTTATAATTGGCCCAGTGAAAATTAATGAATCAGAGATGCAGTGGGATTAGGAAGCTTGTCCAAAATTAACCCAGTGATAAATCAATAGTGGAGTTGGGATTCTTCCTGAGCCAGGTTAACATAACTTCATTGATCCCAAGATTTTAGATTACCCTGTACCCAAGTAGATTTAACCTCTGCTGCTGCTAAGTCGCTTCAGTCGTGTCTGACTCTGTGCGACCCCATAGACGGCAGCCCACCAGGCTCCCCCGTCCCTGGGATTCTCCAGGCAAGAACACTGGAGTGGGTTGCCATTTCCTTCTCCAATGAGTGAAAGTGAAAAGTGAAAGCGAAGTCGCTCAGTCGAGTCCGACTCTTCGAGACCCCATGGACTGCAGCCTACCAGGCTCCTCCGTTCATGGGATTTTCCAAGCAAGAGTACTGGAGTGGGATGCCATTGCCTTGTCCAATTTAACCTCAGATGTAACCTCAGATGTGTCTAAAATACCTGACCACAAAGCCCTCTAATGCAAATCAAGAAACCATGGACATCATACAATTTCCAATCATAGTTCTTATTGTCTAAGTTTTATGGCCTTAGTTATACATTGATGCTGAAGCTGAGCTCCAATACTTCAGCCACCTGATGGGGTGCAAAGAGCCGACTAAATGGAAAAGACCCTGATGCTGGGAAAGATTGAAGGCAAAAGGAGAAGGGGATGGCAGAGGATGAGTTGGTTAGATAGCATCACTGACTCAATGGATATGAATCTGAGCAAACTCTGGGAGATGGTGAAGGACAGGAGAGCCTGGAGTGCTCCATGGGGTTGCAAAGTGTTGGACATGACTGAGTGACTGAACAATAACAACAAAACAACAAATACATTCAGGAAAATGTATTTGAAGAAAAACAGAGATATTCATCTTATAACTAACTAGATAAATAGATAGATAGATGTAGATAAATAGATCACATTTAATGAATGGGGGACGCTGCTGACACAAGCCAGTTCTTGTCCTTGAATGACATCAGACAAGCCTGACATTTGTCTTCTGGTGTCTCTCTGTCCCTTATCAATTAATCTTCTTATCAAAAGCTTTACAGTTTCTTGTTTGTTTATTGGTTTCTGAATCTCCTACCAACTATTTAACAGAGTCTAGAAAACACAGTTCTGACATTTGATCCAGGTTTGTTTGCCAGGACGCTGAACATGGCTTTCTTTTCCAAATGGCTTGGTGTCTGGCATGCTAATCAGAGTCGTTTCCCTAGTTGGAAATACCTAGGTAAGATGCATAAAGGAGAATTGGTATGGCTGTGGCTCCTGAGAAGAAAGCATGATGACTGAGGACCTCTGGTCTTTGAAGGGCTTGGGGAGAGAGCAGAGCCTACTGAGAGAAAAACTATCAATCGAGCATATTCAAAATAACATGCAAATGAGCGCCAGGTCATTTTGCTATGGAAGGTCAGGTACTGTAAGTGGTGAGCAGACATGCCCTAATTAGTTCAAGATCTTCAAAGGACAGCACTGCGTACAGCCACAACCTAACCCGCAGGCTTTTTTACTAATTCAGAGAGCAGCTACCCAAAGTGCCTTCTCCAGTACTTCCCTGAAAATTCAAAGGATACAAAGATTAAAAGCCCAGGTTGCATTTGAAAATTAAATGTAAAGGAATGCAAACTATTCTTTTCTGGTGACAGCAAGTGTGTCTCTGAATTATATTGGTCAGGCTGGACCCCTCACTTCTAGAGATATGAATAAACCCATTCTAGGGCTTCCCAGGTGGCGCTAGTGGTAAAGAACCCACCTGCCGATGCAGGAGATATAAGAACCATGGTTTCGATCCCTGGGTCAGGAAGATCCCCTGGAGAAGGGCATGGCAACCCACTCTAGTATTTTTGCCTGGAGAACACCATGGATAGAGGAGCCTGGTGGGCTACAGTCCATGGGGTCACAAAGAGTTGGACATGATTGAAGGAACTTTGCATGCTTGCATGCTCACAGAGACTTTCAAGACTACGTTAGTACAAAATGTGGTATGCTTTCTAAAGATAGCACGTTTAACTCTGAGACTAGTTTGAAAAGAAGATTACAAGGTGCCACATTTTTAAAATGTTTTCAAAATTGAGAGAATAATCAAAAGATGGCTGTGTGTGCTGTGTGTACAGTCGTGCCTGACTCTTTGAGACTCCATGGACTGTAGCTCCCCAGCCTCCTCTGTCCATGAGATTTCCCAGGCAAGAATACTGTAGGAGTGGGTTGTCATTTCCTCCTCCAGGGGATCCTGCCAACCCAGGGATCGAACCCTTGTCTCTTGCATCTCAGGCATTGGTAAGCAGATTCTTTACTACTGTGTCACCTGGGAAACCAGGATTGATACATGGTCAGATAATCTGTTGATAATCTAACCAGCAGGACATGCTTATTTGTTCTAGATATGGTTGTCTTTTTGTATGGTAAGCACTACTGCTCTTGTAATCTTTCATTAGGAAAAATAAAAACCCAGATAGAATGACCCTTCCAGTTCAAACCAAATTGCCATGGTCTTTTGATGTATAAATGGAATCACATTCTTTAAAGCAGTGATTTTGAGTCACATGCACCAGGTTAGATTGATTGTCAAATTTGGGGAAAGAAAAGAATTTCCCTCTGGGGTCTACTGGCAATTATTTTTCAGTTGTTTTTGCCCTGCCCTGGAGCATGAAGCCAATATCATTTTTAGGATCAGGTGAGTTTACCCAACATGATCAATTTCCTGTGATTGTCTGCTGCTGTCATTGCGGAGAGGAGAAAGCAGCTCTCCTTGATCACTTTGACACTAAGAGCTGTCATTTGGAAATTGACCAGGACGTAAAACTCTGAGCCTCTCATGACAATCACAAAGAGATCCAGAGACTAATGAAATCGTGGAGAGAGTCAGGGTTGTACAAAGTGAGTTACTACTGAATTAAGTCACCTCTGTTTCCTCTAATGAGCCAGGGTGCTAGGTACCTGGTGTCAAGCATTGTGCATCATACATCTAGAGTGTTCTGTTAGGACCTGAAGAGTAACAGGACAGGACAGACACAGTGAGGGTAATGAGCCAGTTCCCCCTGGTGCAGAACATCGCTTGACAGGGATGGAGGTGCAGAAGAAGGCTGCATGTTTACCGTTTGGAGGAGCCATGCACGCTTCATGGGCATGTTCTTCAGGGGTCCTTATTTGATAATTTCTTGGGTTTGCAGGGAACTGGGCCCAATCCCATGGGTGAAATTGTCTTCTTGCTAATTCCTAAGCTCTCCTTATCTGTCCCTTGGAGTTTCGTTCCTTGGTTTTATTTTTGTCCTCCAGATGTGTCTGTTTACTGGTGTCTTCCTTCCTTCTTCCTGATTTAATGTGAGACAACAAACACTTATTTGGAATTTATGGGATTTCTACTTGTCATCCCAAATCCTACTCTCACGCCTATGCAGTGCACTTTCCACCGACTGCCAGTGTGACCTGTACAAACTTAAGTTACGAGCATGTTGATTAAAATCCCCTACTGCTGCTGCTGCTAAGTCGCTTCAGTCGTGTCTGACTTTGTGCGACCCCATAGACAGCAGCCCACCAGGCTCCCCCATCCCTGACATTCTCCAGGCAAGAACACTGGAGTGGTCTGCCATTTCCTTCTCCAATGCATGAAGGTGAAACGTGAAAGTGAAGTCGCTCAGCCGTGTCCGACTCTTCACGACCCTATGGACTACAGCCTACCAGGCTCCTCCGTCCATGGGGTTTGCCAGGCAAGAGTACTGGAGTGGGTTGCCATTGCCTTCACCATAAAATCCCCTAAAAATATTCCAAATTCCTTCCTCTCTAAAAGATCTTACAAGATGCAGCCTCCCCTCCACATTCCAACTTCAGGTCATCCTCTGCTGCCGTCACTCACTACACTCCAGCCACACTGGTTTTCTTTTCTGCTCCTTGAATCCCTGCCTAGGTACACAAGGGTAGAAGTTAGGAGAAGAGTGTTTCAAGAAGGAGGACTCAGCCAGCTGTGCCAAGGTTATTGATAGCATGAGTACGTTGTTTAAGGGAATCACACACTAACTTCAGGAACATGGAGGTCACTGGAGCCTCAGCAGTTTCCCTGATGAGAGTAGAAGCTTCATTGTAGTGGGTGGAGGAGAGAAGGCGAGCAGAGGCAACTCTTTTGATGCATTTTGCTGTGAAGGCGAGCAGAGAGATGGGGCCACAGCTGAAGGGGGATGTGTGGGAAAGAGCAGTGATGCTATTTTACTTGCTATAGATGATGGATAACAGAGCACATTTCTCTGCTGATGGGCTGCTTTGGCAGACAGTCTTTGAGATGCACAAGGATGTGGTGATTAAGAACAAACTCCTCCAGAAGTGGAGATGGGTGACAGAGGGTCTGTTGATGCACAAGAGCAGTCTCTGTGGGTAACAGAGAGGGCAGATATCAGTGGCAGAGATGTGAGTGGGTTGCCATATTTGTTTGGGGGAGAAAATGGATTTCCTTTCTGATGGCTTTCATTTTCCCAAAGAAGCCTGAGGCAAAGTCATTTGTTATGAGAGAAGGAATGGGAAGGGGTTACTGGACATTAGAGGAGCAAGAAAAGAGAGTTAAGTCCTCTTTTTGGAAAGTGGGAGTGTGAACTACATATAGGAGTGTAGCAGCATTTCCCCAAAGAGTTGAGCACTTGCTGAGGATTTGCGGTCAAGAATTTAAAGCGGAAACAGGAATGTGAGCTCTTTCTGGTGACAGTCAGCAGCTGGGTGTCACACCCAGTCAGCTGGGAGTCACCAGAGTGTGACCTCGGTGGTTGTGGTTGCACAGGCTTAGTTGCTCCATGGCAAGTGGGATCTTCCCAGATCAGGGATTGAACCCGTGTCCCCTGCATTGGCAGGTGGATTCCTACCCACTGCCCCACCAGAGAGGTTTCCCAGAAACAATTTTAATCATTATTATTATTTCCATTCAGAGTGACTGAGGTTAGTCCTCTGAAACTTGCCTCTCGCATTTATTTTCCTTAATGAACTGTTGGTAGCCCAGGGGAATCGGGAGGTAAGTTCTAGAAGAGCAATGAAAAGCATAGTAATGTTCCTCAGTGTTTTGACCACTAGAGTTTGTAGAGTTAATGTTTTGCCAGATGGATAGAAGACATTTTAGGGCTCTCTTAGGCTCTATGATGGTCAACGTTTTTTTTTTCCTCCCCAGTGTTGAAGACCAGTAATAAGTAATCAGTTTCTTAGAAAGTGAAAAATAAACCAGTGTTTTACTATTGCTCCAGGCACCAAACAACATGTATAATTGACTTCCTTTCTAACTGCTGTCTAACTTACTCCTTTTTACTCATATTCAATCTGATTCCCCATGAGTAGAAGAGGAGGATGTAAATCTGTGACAAGAAACCTATGAAAACTCACTTAAAAGTAAGAGAATTCAGTATCTTAATTTGCAAAGAGATGGGAAGAGAGTTTTCTCAAGAAAAACACTGCTGAACTACAAGGCAAGTTAGGTCAGACTCTCCAGTAATTTAAATACTTCAAACACAGGTAAAGCTAGACTGATTAGTACCATTAACATCTTATAGATTGATTGTCCAAATCCAACACCTGCTTCCTCCAATTGTGCAGCGTTTTTAAGAAAATCACAGATATCATGTCATTTTATGGAAAAATACTTTTGTATAGTTTTCAAAAAGATAAAGGCTTTTTAAAAATACAACCAGAATATCATTATCATACCAAGGAATTTAGCATTAATTCCTTAATATTATCAACTATCCAGTGTTTTTATTTATAATTGTCTCATAATTTTGTTTAATGCCTTTTTGTTTATACTAAATTTATACTGTTACTTCTAATTCAACTTTAGGACAGGCAAGATTTCTAGTCCACCCGTTTAATCTAGTCCTTTCTTCTGTCATTCTTGATGATAGAAGTTTTCTTGGTAAGAGAGAAATGTTAAAATGGAATATGAGCAAGGACAATTTACTCTGAATGCCATCTTTTGAGTGACATGAGGTTTCTGATGGTGCAGAGGCTTCATGGAATTACAATTTTGATAACTATATGCAGGTCAGAAGCAACAGTTAGAACTGGACATGGAACAACAGACAACATGGAACAGTTCCAAATAGGAAAAGGAGTCCGTCAAGGCTGTATATTGTCACCCTGCTTATTTAACTTCTATGCAGAGTACATCATGAGAAACGCGGGGCTGGAAGAAACACAAGCTGGAATCAAGATTGCCGGGAGAAATATCAATAACCTCAGATATGCAGATGACACCACCCTTATGGCAGAAAGTGAAGAGGAACTAAAAAGCCTCTTGATGAAAGTGAAAGAGGAGAGTGAAAAAGTTGGCTTAAAGCTCAACATTCAGAAAACGAAGATCATGGCATCTAGTCCCATCACTTCATGGGAAATAGATGGGGAAACAGTGGAAACAGTGTCAGACTTTATTTTTCTGGGCTCCAAAATCACTGCAGATGGTGACTGCAGCCATGAAATTAAAAGACACTTACTCCTTGGAAGGAAAGCTATGACCAACCTAGATAGCGTATTGAAAAGCAGAGACATTACTTTGCCAACAAAGGTCCGTCTAGTCAAGGCTATGGTTTTTCCAGTAGTCATGTATGGATGTGAGAGTTGGACTGTGAAGAAGGCTGAGTGCCGAAGAATTGATGCTTTTGAACTGTGGTGTTGGAGAAGACTCTTGAGAGTCCCTTGGACTGCAAGGAGATCCAACCAGTCCATTCTGAAGGAGATTAGCCCTGGGATATCTTTGGTAGGAAAGATGCTAAAGCTGAAACTCCAGTACTTTGGCCACCTCATGCGAAGCGTTGACTCATTGGAAAGACTCTGATGCTGGGAGGGATTGAGGGCAGGAGGAGAAGGGGATGACCAAGGATGAGATGGCTGGATGGCATCACTGACTCAGTGGACATGAGTCTGAGTTAACTCCGGGAGTTGGTGATGGACAGAGAGGCCTGGCGTGCTGGGATTCATGGGGTTGCAAAGAGTCGGACATGACTGAGTGACTGAACTGAACTGAACTGAAGCAAAGACTTTATGGTTCATGGCATGATAAAACTAACTAGCTAGAAGCAGAGGTACACTGTTGTCACAAGGAAACAGAAATATATTTTAGGAGCCCTGGAAAATTGTGTTGCAACAAATTCATAGTTTGCACTATTCTGCATTTTTGGTTATCAGGAGATCAGTGTATTTATAAAAACATAAGTTACCTCTGTCCTCATGAGAATGATCCCCTTGTCATTTGGGTATTTGGTTTTGATCACTGAGGTCATTTAGTTTTAGTAATTAGCCCTTTGTATGGGCTTCCCTTGTGGGAATAATCTGTCTGCAATACAGGAGACCTGGGTTTGATCTCCAGGAAGATCCCCTGGAGAAGGGAATGGTTACCCACTCCTGTATTCTTACCTGGAGAATTCCATTGACACAGGAGCCTAGTGGGCTACAGTCCATGGGGTCACAAAGAGTCAGACAGGACTGTATGACTAACATTTTCACTTTCCATGGAGAATTCAAATGAGTCAAAAAGTGTCTAAGTAACATTTTAACCAGATTGAAATCAATAAAGGATATTTACAGGGGAAAAATGGATTTTGGGAAATAATCTGCTTCTGATCTAAATTGATTCCATTGCTAAGGTTATTCAAAAATTATCAGACTATCCCATTGGTTTTTATCAGACTTCAGGACCATATGGTCATACATTTAGCTGTCAGTACTATGACTTGAATGAGCAATTATATGGAAATTAAGACATATGAGGAGTGTTCATGGTAAGAAAGAAAAGTGTTCAGCTGATCTACTTTCTGTCCTTTGTATTCCTTCAGTTTTTGTCTGCTGAACCCCCAAACTGCAGACTCCGCCTCAATCTGACCTTTAGTATTCACTTAGTACTCAGTACTACATGAGCTGTTAGTCATCAGTATTCACACAACCTTAGGCTGGAAAGGGTCAGGAAATTTTTGTCCAGCACTCAGTATGATTCAGTATGAGGGAACCTGTGTATGTACTCCACATCCACTGACTATGACCTTGCTGCTGCTGCTAAGTCACTTCAGTCGTGCCCGACTCTGTGTGACCCTATAGACAGCAGCCCACCAGGCTCCCTCATCCCTGGGATTCTCCAGGCAAGAACACTGGAGTGGATTGCCATTTTCTTCTCCAATGCAGGAAAGTGAAAAGTGAAAGGGAAGTCGCTCAGTTGTGTCTGACTTTTAGCGACCCCATGGACTGCAGCGTACCAGGCTCCTCCGTCCATGGGATTTTCCAGGCAAGAGTACTGGAGTGGGGTGCCATCGCCTTCTCCTTGAGCATACTATAATGCCAGGTCTTTGGCTTGAGATTAGATAACTGGGACCCACTGAACAGTTTGGGGCATGAGCCAGGTTGTGTGGGGGACATGATGGCACAGGACAAGGTGTTTCCTTTGCCTTTCAGGATTCTATTATTTTTTAATTAAAAATATATGTCTTTATTTGAAAAACATATAAGTTGATTTTCATAATGTATTTACCATAAATATTCGAGTCAGATCAAGCTTAAAAAGGAAAAAGAATATCATTTTTCGTGCGACTTTTTTAAATTAAAAAAGCTTTAAATTGAAGGATAGTTAATTTACAGTGTTTTAGGAGTATAGCAGAGTGATCCAGTGATTATATATGCACACACACACATATATATGTACATATATATATATATTTTTCAGATTCTTTTCCATTATAGGTTATTACAAGATGTTGAATATAGTTCCCTGTGATATATAGTAGATCCTTGTTGTTTATATATTTATATATAGTAGTGTTTATCTGTTAATCCCCAATTCCTTATTTATCCCTTCCCCTGTTCTCCTCCCATCCCCACCCACCCCAGGAGCCGATGATTTTGTGTTCTGTTCACTGCTCCTTACTTTCAACTTTTATAATCTGCTGAAAAATCTTTTCTGGTGTTACCGTCTTGCTTTGTTTTCCCACTTCCTTCTTCAGGGATATGATCTCTACCCTTGAACTCCAACCTCATGTCCGAGTCTCTGCAACCCCCCAGTTTCCCCCTCAGCCTTTAATGAGTGCAGCAGCCAGTGCTGAGGTTTCCTTCTGCTCTGCTCCGGGAACCTAGGGCATCTCAAATGTTGATGGCCACCCACAGACCTCCTGCCTGCTGGGCTGCATGCCTGTCCTGGCTCCTATGACTGGTGCTCTGCCCCTCAGGCTATAGGTGAGCTAGGCCAGTAACGTGGGGAAGCAAAGTAGTGTGGGAACCTTTCCGAGAACCTGACCTTCTTTTTAAAAATTTATTATTAATTTTTATTGATGTGAGTTCGTGCATGTGTGCAGAGTAGCTTCAGTCACGTCCGACTCTTTGCTAGCCTGTGGTCTGTAGCCCCCCAAGCTCCTCTGTCCATGGAATTCTCCAGGCAAGAATACTGGAGTGGGTTGCCATTTCTTTCTCCAGGGGATCTTCCTGACCGATCCAGAGATTGAACCCGGGTCTCCTGCACTGCAGGCAAATTCTTTACCATCTGAGCCACCAGGGACACCCTGGATTATATGAAGCCCCATGGTAAATGCTCAACAGTGTGAGATATTACTGTTGTAATCAGTCTTAGTTCAGTTATTGGATGGAATCATTTTCGTTTAGCTGGTTGACATTCATTCAGAGGCGCTGAATATCTGTAAAATGAAAACTTTTGGAAAAGAACATAAAAGGTGAGTGATGTCACCTTTGAAGTAAGAGGAGAGCTGACATTTCTCAACACAGAAGTCACCTGTGACTGTCACAAGAGCAGTTTAGGTGGAATGATGGAAATGCAAGCCAGATTAGAGCAAGACCCAAGAAAGAAAGAGCCAGAACTCACTGAGTTCTATATAGAGTCAGAGGATGTTCCAGCCAATTGTCACCTAAGCTTCGAGTAGTTCTGCTTGTCCCTGGTGGTGGCTTGTACCCTGCCTCTCCATGGGGCACCGAGCTAGATGGTGTGTCTGGACAGAGGAAGCATCTGTCTTCTGGTAAGTCCTTCCCTCTTCTGGTGCCTTCTCTGCTTCTAGGTGCCTGCTTAGAAAACATCTTTTAGAATGTTTCTTTCTGTTGAACTCAAATCAGTTTATACAGACATTGCCTGGAGATCAGTTCACTAGGTATACCCAGACACATGCCACCTTTATAGGAATCAGAAATTCCTGTAATTCTCCAGGCAAGAATACTGGAGTGGGTTGCCATAACCTCCTCTAGGGGATCTTCTCAACCCGGGAGTTGAACCTACATCTCTTACATCTCCTGCATTGGCAGGTAGGTTTTTTACTAATCATGTCACCTGGGAAGCCCTGATCCCTTACAGTAACAAATCTAAATCAGTCATAAAATTTGACCAAGGGCTGAGGTTCCTCTTCAGGGGACTGCATGGATTGGTTGAAGTCTTTAAACCCAACTGTCCCACAATAGAAGTAAAGTACTTGGCATAATGTTCGTTACACATTAATTTCCCTTTCCCCATCCATTGCCTTAGGTTCAGAATAATCTCTGCAAGCTGAGAAATGGGGGCCTATTTCCAGGACAATTTATGCCATGAATTTCATACTCCTTTTAAACTTGGACTACCTCCACCCCTGCTTCCTGGGGTTTGTTTGCCACCAAAGGGACATTATTCCTGCATTTCTTAGTATTTCCATTTCAGGGGGTCACTGTTAAAGGCATGAGGACATTTCAGTTAGTACAAAGCTTGGAATTTATTTGTTTGATTTATTAAAAATACACCCTAGCCTCGGGGTCTCAGGGTGTGCATACGAAATACTTCAATTAGATTCAAACCAGCAGCTAAAATTTCCTGTTAAGAAATTGAAATATCAAAAAACAAAAACAAAAACAAAAAAACCCAACGCTGATAGAGAATGTAGCGAAAGTAGAAGGATAGGTCTGGTGCCATTTTTTTTAAGGTCAACAAGCTGGCAGCCTGGTGACCAGGAATGGGTAAGAGCTGCCAAACAGGACTGGCCTCATGTGAGCTGAGTGTTTGCTCAGGAACTTGTAATTTAAAGGGCACTGGTCATCCATTCCTCAAACCCACCCTCAAAAATAAGTAAAACAAACAGATTTTTGTTTTATTTCTACATTGTGCTTTTTCAACTAGAGTTCTGCACAAACAGAGTTCTTTTGGGTGAAATATCACCTTAAAATAAAATCAGGCAACCTAGTCTAGTTAAAGAAGGACTGTGAGTCATTCATATGAGAGTCCTGGGTATCAGGGCACCTGGGATTCCAGTTCCAAGTGTGGGAGAAAGTTACAAAAATCTCTACACATTATTCACTTGCCAGTTTTGTCTATCACAGAATTAAAGAATCTTCCAAAGAAACTCTGTAGGGTGTTTGCAGGTTCAGTTGGGAGAAAATCATATGAAAGCTGGAGCTTATTTTTACTCTTGTGATATTTCAGAAGATGAGAATAAATACTTAATAATCCTTAATACCTGGAACAGAATATGATTAACGGGCAAGTGAGATTGGCTGGCACATGCAGCAGAGCAGTGGTTCTCAAGCCGCATTCACCCCGATGGCTTGCTCTAAGTTTCTGATTTTCATAGATCTAGGGTGGAACCAGCATTTCTTTCTTTTTTTTTCCCCTTCCTGCCTCCCTCCCTTCCTTCCTGCATTCCTTCCTTTCTTTCTTAATTGGAGGATAATTGCTTTCCAATGTTGTGTTATTTTCTGCTGTACAACAATGTAAATCTCTTATAAGTATACACATATCCCCTCTCTCTTGAACCTTCCCCACCCCACATCCCACCCATTTAGGACATCACAGAGCACTGGGCTGAGCTCCCTGTGCTATATAGCTGCTTCTTACTAACAATCTACTTTATACATGATAATGTGTATATGTCAATGGGAACCAGCATTTCTTAACAAGTTCCCTGCTGATGCTCTTTGCTGCTGGTCCAGAGATGGTACTTTGAGAACCACCGCAGTAGAGACATTTACTTTGGAGGCTAGCTTTGAGCAGAGAATGTGCCGAGGATGACAAAGCTGAGGTTTATTTTCAGAAAAGAGATTATAAACTTACTCTGAAATGGAGAACATGTGTGTGTCAGTTTCCTAGGGCTGCTGTAGCAGGAACCCCAAACTGGGCAGCTCAAAACCACAGAAACTTACTGCCTCACAGTCCTGGAGGCTGGGGGTCTGAGATCAAGGTGTCAGCAGGGCCGGGCTCTGTCGGATGGCTCTAGGAGGGATGCCTCCCATCCTTAGGGTTACTTATAAATGGGTCACTCCGGTCCCATTATGGCCTGCTCTCAGTTTCGTTTCCCATTATTTTCCCTTTTTGTGGGTTGGTGTCCACAATTCTCCCTTTTATAGGAATACCAGTCATGTCAGGTTGTTGTTGTTGCTCAGTCGTGTCCAAATCTGCAACCTCATGTATTGCAGCACGCCATGCTTCCCTGTCTTCCACCATCTTCTGGAGATTGCTCAAACTCATGTCCACTGAGTCGATGACGCCATCCAACCATCTCATCCCCTGCCACCCCCTTCTCCTCTTGCCCTCAATCTTTCTCAGCATCAGGCTCTTTTCCAGTGAATTGTCTCTTTGTATCAGGTGGCCAGAGTATTGGAGCTTCAGCTTTAGCCTCAGTCCTTCCAATGAAGATTCCAGGTTGATTTCCTTGAGGATTGACTGGTTTGATCTCCTTGCAGTCCAAGGGATTCTCAAGAGTCTTCTCCAACACCACAGTTCAATATTAGGTTCAGTTCAGCTCAGTTCAGTTGCTCAGTTGTGTCCGACTCTTTGCGACCCCGTGAACTGCAGCACGCCAGGCCTCCCTGTCCATCACCATCTCCCTGAGTTCACCCAAACTCAAGTCCATCGAGTCAGTGATGCCATCCAGCCACCTCATCCTCTTCTCCTCCTGCCCTCAATCTTTCCCAGCATCAGGGTCTTTCCCAATGAGTCAGCTCTTCGCATCAGGTGGCCAAAGTATTGGAGTTTCACCTTTAACATCAGTCTTTCCAATGAACACCCAGGACTGGTCTCCTTTAGGATGGGCTGGTTGGACCTCCTTGCAGTCCAAGGGACTCGCAAGAGGCTTCTCCAACACCACAGTTCAAAAGCATCAATTCTTGGGCACTCAGCTTTCTTCACAGTCCAACTCTCACATCCATACATGACCACTGGAAAAACCATAGCCTTGACTAGATAGACCTTTGTTGGCAAAGTAATATCTCTGCTTTTGAATATGCTATCTAGGTTGGTCATAACTTTCCTTCCAAGGAGTAAGCGTCTTTTAATTTCATGGCTGCAGTCACCATCTGCAGTGATTTTGGAGCCCCCAAAATAAAGTCTGACACTGTTTCCACTGTTTCCCCATCTATTTCCCATGAAGTGATGGGACTGGATGCCATGATCCCCGTTTTATGAATGTTGAGCTTTAAGCCAACTTTTTCACTCTCCACTGTCACTTTCATCAAGAGGCTTTTTAGCTCCTCTTCACTTTCTGCCATAAGGGTGGTGTCATCTGCATATCTGAGGTTATTGATATTTCTCCCGGCAATCTTGATTCCAGTGTGTGCTTCTTCCAGCCCAGCATTTCCCATGATGTACTCTGCATATGTTAAATAAGCAGGGTGACAATATACAGCCTTGACATACTTTTTTTCCTATTTGGAACCGTCTGTTGTTCCATGTCCAGTTCTAACTGTTGCTTCCTGACTTGCATATAGGTTTCTCAAGAGGCAGGTCAGGTGGTCTGGTATTCCCATCTCTTTCTGAATTTTCCACAGTTATATTGTGATCCACACAGTCAAAGGCTTTGGCATAGTCAATAAAGCAGAAATAGATGTTTTTCTGGAACTCTCTTGCTTTTTCCATGATCCAGCAGATGTTGGCAATTTGATCTCTGGTTCCTCTGCCTTTCCTAAAACCAGCTTGAACCTCTGGAAGTTCACAGTTCACGTATTGCTGAAGCCTGGCTTGGAAAATTTTGAGCATTGCTTTACTAGAGTGTGAGATGAGTGCAATTGTGTGGTAGTTTTAGCATTCTTTGGCATTGCCTTTCTTTGGAATTGGAATGAAAACTGACCTTTTCCAGTCCTGTGACTACGGCTGAGTTTTCCAAATTTGCTGGCATATTGAGTGTAGCACTTTCACAGCATCATCTTTCAGGATGTGAAATAGCTCAACTGGAATTCCATCACCTCCACTAGCTTTGTTCATAGTGATGCTTCCTAAAGCCCACTTGATTTCACATTCCAGGATGTCTGGCTCTAGGTGAGTGATCACACCATCCTGATTATCTGGGTCATGAAGATCTCTTTTGTACAGTTCTTCTGTGTATTCTTTCCACCTCTTCTTAATATCTTCTGCTTCTGTTAGGTCCAGACCATTTCTGTCCTTTATCAAGCCCATCTTTGCATGAAATGTTCCCTTGGTATCTCTAATTTTCTTGAAGAGATCTCTAGTCTTTCCCATTCTGTTCTTTTCCTCTATTTCTTTGCATTGATCACGGAGGAAGGCTTACCCTTGCTATTCTTTGGAACTCTGCATTCAAATGGGTATAGCTTTCCTTTTCTCCTTTGCTTTTCACTTCTCTTCTTTTCATAGCTATTTGTAAGGCCTCCTCAGACAGCCATTTTGCTTTTTTGCATTTCTTTTCCATGGGGATGATCTTGATCCCTGTCTCCTCTACCATGTCATGAACCTCCGTCCATAGTTCATCAGGCACTCTATCTATCAGATCTAGTCCCTTAAATCTATTTCTCACTTCCACTGTATAATCATAAGGGATTTGATTTAGCTCATATCTGAATGGTCTAGTGGTTTTTCCTACTTTCTTCAATTTAAGTCTGAATTTGGCAATAAGGAGTTCATGATCTGAGCCACAGTCAGCTCCAGGTCTTGTTTTTGCTCACTGTATACAGCTTCTCCATCTTTGGCTGCAAAGAATATAATCAGTCTCTTTTCGGTGTTGACCATCTGGTGATGTCCATGGGTAGAGTCTTCTCTTGTGTTGTTGGAAGAGGGTGTTTGCTATGACCAGTGCATTCTCTTGGCAAAATCTTATTAGCCTTTGCCCAGCTTCAATCCGTATTCCAAGGCCAAATTTGCCTGTTACTCCAGGTGTTTCTTGACTTCCTTCTTTTGCATTCCAGTCCCCTATAATGAAAAGGACATCTTTTTTGGGTGTTAGTTCTAAAAGGTCTTGTAGGTCTTCCTAGGACCATTCAACTTCAGCTTCTTCAGCGTTACTGGTTGGGGCATAGGCTTGGATCAGCGTGCTATTGAATGGTTTGGCTTGGAAACGAACAGAGATCATTCTGTCGTTTTTGAGATTGCATCCAAGTACTACATTTTGAACTCTTTTGTTGACCATGATGGCTACCCTATTTCTTCTAAGGATTCCTACCCACAGTATTATTAGTAATATTAGGTTAGGGTTACTCTAAAGACCTCATTTTACCTTGCTTACCTTCTGTGAAGACCCTGTTTCTGGATAAAGCCATATTCTGAGGCACCGGGGGTTAGAACTGAAGCCTATCTTTCTTTGGGGGAATGCAATTCAACCCATAATATTGTGTTTAACCAATACCATTTCATAGCATCAAAACAATACATTAGGGTCCATATGCCTTGGGTACTATTGGAAAATAAATTAACTAGACACAGAAATGTAATGCCTAAGGCAGGCTTTGCTGATAGCAGGAGATGTAGTAGAGAAATAATCACAGTTTAAATATACACACAGATGGCCAGACTTTGAACTCTTCTTTGGTACTGTCCAAAATGGTGAATTGCCACCTTATGTGTGATACTATAGCTTTGGACATACCTTTATTATAAGCATGTCCTATAAAACCTACATTCTCTACTTCCCTTGCAGTCCAGTGGTTAAGAGTCCACCTGCCAGGGCAGGGGGCTTGGGTTTGATCCCTGCTCCAGGAAGAGTCTGCAGGCCCCAGGACAGCTAAGCCCGTGCACCACACTACTGCAACCTGTGCTACAAGTACTGAAGCCCACGCCCTAGAGCCCATACTCCTCGACAAGAGAAGCCAGTACAGTGAGAGAGGGGTCCCTGCTCTGCAGTTAGAGCACGCCCGTGCACAGCAGTGAAGACCCAGCGCAGCCAAAACTACATAAATAAATGAATGGATATACTGAGCATTTCTTAAAAAGTTATGACATTCTCATAGCCACTTAGTTATGTTAGTCTCTCTGAAGTACAAGCTACTTCAAGGTAGGGCTGTGTTTAAATGTATTTATAGTCCTGCACTCTGGCACGTAGTAGGCGCGCAAGGCGATAAATGAAGTCTATAATAAGCTGAGAGCAGTCTGGGATTTGGGCAGATGTTTCGAGGTGCTGTTGCTTACACGGCAGGTAGAAGAGAGTGAGAATGGATAAGCAGAGAGTCTGCTGCTGCAGCCAGGAGCCACCCTCCACAGATGCTAAACTTCTTTGAAGTCTCCCTTTCATTTTAAAAATTAATGTGGCTTTTGCATGCGAATCCATAACACATCCCTGTTTGTTTTAATACAGAACTAGTGTTTCAAATTACTTAGGTGAATAGCTGAATTTCTTCCCCCTCATTCAACCCATCTTCAGTTGGAGACACATTGTATCCTGTGGGAGACATGCCATGTTTCTCTTATGAATGTAGAGACCCCACCCCCACACTCCACTAGGCACCTGCTAAACACCTGAAGGGGGCTTCCCAGGGGGTTCAGCGGGTAAAGAATCCATCTGTGACGCAAGAAACACAAGAAACCTGGATTCAGTCCCTGAGTCCAGAAGATCCCCTGGAGGAGGGCATGGCAACCCACTCCACTATTCTTGCATGGAGAATCCCATGGACAGAGGAGCCTGGTGGGCTAAAGTCCATGGGGTCACAAAGAGTTGGACACGACTAAGTGACTGAGCACAGCACAAACAGCTGTGAAAAGAACAGGGAAAGCCAGTGGAGTGGGAATTCTATGGGAATGTAACAGGGGACAAGGAAGTATATGGCAGAGCTGCAGAAACTCGGGGAGTTGACAAAAGGAAGCAAAAAGGACAGAAAGGATTTGGACACGATTTATCTTTGGAGAGGGCTGGGCTAGCCTAAAAGTTGATGGTTCCAGATTCGATTTTCCCTCACACTGGAGATGGCTTCTCAGCAGGTATCATCCCACCCCTTTAAGACAGTCATGCACATTAGTGTAGGTCTCTAGGCTGGGAATTCGAAAGCAGTCAATCTAGTTTCAAGAAAAAAACAAACAAAAAAAACCCCCACAACTTGAGGAAGCGTGAGGATGCAGGAGAAATTTGGAACCCATCACATGACATCTGCTGGCAGACTCGGCTTACTGTTAGAAGTGATTCTGACACTGTTCTGTGGCAAGAGCTGGTTAGAACTTAAAGTATTTTATGGGTCATAAGACTCTGTGGCTCTATCTGCATAGCTGCCCTAAGGAATTGTCTTTTTCAGGCCTTCCCCTATCCCTTCCAAAGCTTGCTTTTCACGAAGAGTGGGCAACCAGAGAAGTCTTCATCCAAAAACATTACATAATGCCTCCAGGAAATGCCGTGACAGTGTACAGCTCATGAAATGGAAACCCTGGCACAGTGACCTTTCTCCCAGATATCCTAGGACACACTTCACACTTCACTGGGCGAACATCTCTCCTTCCAAATGGATTCAGTTCTAAAGATTTCTGCCCTCACTGGGGGCCAGGAGACACAATAGGTTGCGGAAGTGGCAAAGAGTTTTTTCCTTTAATAAAATGATCATCTAATATTTCTACAAGCTGGAAGTATACACACATTTCATGGTGAAATAGAAATGTGCTGGAAAAAAAAAAATAAAACCAACCTAGTGTTTGCCCCGAGGAGGTAATGCACTGCAAAAAGAAAGGAAAAGATAGTCACAATCCTGGTACCCACCTATCATGTTGCTCTATTTTGATTCTTGTTTCACATTAGTATACTAGTTAAGAAGGGCTTCTCTGGTGGTTCAGATGGTAGAGAATCTGCCCGCAATGCAGGGGATCTGTGTTCGATCCCTGGGTCAGGAAGATCCCCTGGAGAAGGGAATGGCTACCCACCCCAGTATTCTTGCCTGGGAAGTCCCATCGACAGAGGAGCCTGGTGGACTACAGTCCATGGGGTTGCAAAGAATCAGACACGACTGAATGACTTAGCACACATATATGCATGCACATACTAGTTGAGAAAGATGAAAAGTGAAAGTCGTTCAGTCGTGTCTGACTGTGAACCCATGAACTGTAGTCTGCCAGGCCTCTCTATCCATGGGATTTCCCAGGCGAGGATACTGGAATGGGCAACCATTCTCTTCTCCAGGGGATCTTCATGACCGAGGAATCGAACCTAGGTCTCTGGCATTGCAGGCTGGTTCTTTACCATCTGAGCCACCAGGGAAGCCCGTTAAGAAAGACAGATAGATATCACGATTTTTGCACATTATCTTGACCATGTAAATGTCCAGGTGTTACACTTGTTAACCTACTTTGTTTTGAGAGAGGCATATAAAATGTACGATCTGATTCATGCGAAATTTATTTAAGCATGTTAACTTTGTGTGTCTTTACTTATGAAGCCTCAGGGTTGATCAGCAACACCAGGAAGAAGGAAAAAATAAAAAAAACCTTCTTGCTTCTGGGGACTGTTACTTTAAGAGTAATTATTCTGCTAGTAATGGTGACAATGAATCCAACATGAGTGCTTATTTTGAAATGACAATAGAATCTATGTGTCCTTGAAAATTTGAATTCCTGTAAGAGCTGTTCAAAATAGATAAAACTAAGAGCCTGAGTGTAGTTGTTTCTTTGTGGCTAATTAGTGAACTATCTTTTCTTCTAAACACAAAGAAGACAGGCTGTCTCCAGCAGATTAAAGGGTCAGAAAGTTCTAAGCCAATTTTTCTCACACTTGGGCAATGCACCTGCTCTTTTTTCAGCTCTATGATATTGACTTAAATTATTGTCTGTTATAATATTGCTCAAATTTATATAGACAGTTCCTGTGCAATTAAAAATATGTACTTTTAAAAATAATTGACTGTAGGACTGCACAGATGCCCATTAGACAAAAATCGTTAATTATAGTATTTAAGTCTTTTATATATTTATATTATTTTTTGTCTGCTTAATCTGACAACTATTGATAGAGGTATATGTATTGGTTTTCTAGGGCTATGGTAACAAATACCCATACATTTGGTGGCTCAAAAACACAGAAATTTATTCTCTTATTGTTCTGGAGGCCAGAAGTCTGAAATCAAGGTGATGGCAGGGCTCCGAGTCCTCCAAACCTGTAGAGAAGAATCTGTCCTCTTCCAGCTTCCGGTGGCATCCAACTTGCTTAGCCTGTGGCTGCATCAGTTGGACCACTGTGTCCATCTTCACATGGCTGTCTTCTCTGTGTCTTCCCTCTTGTCTTTCACAAGAAGATGTCTAATGGAATTTATTATCAGGGCCCACCCAGATAATCCGGAATGGTTTCATCCATGATTTCGACTGCAAAGACACTTTTTCCAAATAAGGTCACATGAACAAATTTTGAAGGGGAGGCAGGAGGGGGGCCACTCTTTTGGAAATCTCAATTTAACCAATTACAGCGTAATAAAATTTCCCACTCTGCCCATCACTTTTCAACTTCTTGTGCCTCTGCCAATATTTATTTTGTGTATTCTGGGGGTGCTGTTATTAGGTACTTGCTGGTTCAGGATCTCTCTCCATTAATTGTTTTTTGTTGTTGTTTATTTAAAAAAAAATTTTGGTCTTACCATGTGACATGTAAGACTTTAGCTCCCTGGCCAGGGATCAAACTCATGTCTCCTGCACTGGAGACATGAAGTCTTAACCACTGGATTTCTAGGTAAGTCCCTAATTTTTCTTTTTATTATTATGAAAGATCTTCTTCATGCTCTTGCTCACCTTCTTCTTTCTTTCTTTCTTTTCTTTTTGCTTTAAGATCTGGTTTTCTGATATGAATACAGTTTTTCTAGGTTTCTTTGGGTGAGTGTTAATAAATGTTGTATCATTTTCTATGATTTTATTTAACTTTTTTGTGTTTATTAACTTTTAGAAGTGTTTTCTGAGAACAGCTTAGAGTTAAACTAAAACTTCATAAAAACATATTCAAAGTAGAGAATGTAGTACAATGAACCCCTATGCACCCATTAACCAGATTCATTAATTATCAAAATTATATCACATTTGGGCTTCCCTGGTGGCTCAGATAGTAAAGAATCTGCCTGCAGTGCTGGAGACCCAGGTTTGATCCCTGGGTCGGGAAGATAACCCTGGTGAAGGGAGTATCACATTACTTCCCCAACCCTTTGAAAATGTGTCTTTTATTTTCTTTGCAAAACTATTTTAAAGCACTTGCTATATATCATGTCATTTCATCGTATCTATTTCATATGTACCTCTAAATACTATGAATATTTTCATTGTTACGTAACAGAATACCATTATTCCATCCAAGGAAACTAATAATAATTCTTGGGTATCATTTATACCCAATATACAGTTTAATTCCTCCAGTTTTCTCCTGATTTCTTACAGTTGATAATTTAAATCAGGATCTAAACAAGGTCAGTGTTTAAGTTGCTTGTTACATCTCTTAGCTCCCTTAATATTGAGCGTTCGTTTTTCTTTCATGCTCTAGACTTATTTCAGAAACAAGTTAGCTTCCTATAGAATGCCTTGTATTCTGCATTTATGAAGTCTGTGTTTTCCTTTGTGATATCATTTATCTTGTTCTACAATCCCCTGCATTTTCTTTGAGTGAAAATTAACCAATATTAGAATTTCTGTCTTTTAACTGGTGAGTTTGATCCATTTATATTATTTAGTAAATGATATTTACTATGTGGAGGAGATTACTGATATTTAAAATTTATTTTTACCATCTCCTTTTATGCTTTGTATCTGCTTTTTCTTTTTTTTTTTTTACTAGCTTTTCTACTTTTAAAAATTCCTCACTTTATTCTTTGTTACATATTTGATTTCTATTTGTTTAGTGGCTATCCTTAGAATTTTAAAATAGCTCTTTGACCAGACCATATCTACAAGCAATCATTATATTTACCATTTTCTGTACAATCCTTCCTTTCTCGAAACTATAAGCAAGGTGAAAAGGCAACTCTCAGAATGGGAGAAAATATTAGCAAATGATAAAACTGACAAAGGATTAATTTCCAAAATATACAAGCAGGTCATACAACTCAATACCAGAAAAACAAACAACCCAGTCAAAAACTGGGGAAAAGACTTAAACAGACATTTCTCCAAAGAAGACATACAGATGGCTAAGAAATACATGAAAAGATGCTCAACATTGCTCATTATTAGAGAAATGCAAATCAAAAGTACAATGAGATATCACCTCAACCAGTCAGAATGGCCATCATCAAAAAGTCTACAAACAATAAATGCTGGAAAGGGTGTGGAGAAAAAGGAACGCTCTTGCACTCTTGGTGGGAATGTAAATTGATACAGCCACTACAGAAGATGGTATGGAGATTCCTTAAAAAACGAGGAATAAAATCACCATATGACCCAGCAATCCCACTCCTGGGCATATACCCTAAGGAAACCAAAACTGAAAAAGACACATGTATCCCATCGTTCACTGCAGCACTATTTACAATAGCTAGAATGTGGAAGCAACCTGGATGTCCATTGAAAGATGAATGGATAAAGAAATTGTGGTACATATACACAATGGAATAATACTCAGCCATTACTCAATAATACTCAGCCAAATACTCAAATGCATTTGAGTCAGTTCTGATGAGGTGGATGAACCTAGAACCTATTATACAGAGTGAAGTGAGTCAGAAAGGGAAGATAATATTGTATTCTAATGCATATATATGGAATCTAGAAGAATGGTACTGAAGCATTTATTTACAGGACAGCAATGGAGAAATAGACAGAGAATGGACTTATGGACGTGGGGTGAGGGGAGGAAAGGGTGAGATGTATGGAAAGAGTAACATGGAAACTTACATTACCATATGTAAAACAGATAGCCAACAGGAATTTCCTGTATGGCTCAGGAAACTCAAACAGGGGCTCTGTATCAATCTAGGATGGGATGGGGTGGGAGATGGGAGGGAGTTCAAAAGGGAGGGGATATATGTATACCTATCGCTGATTCATGTTGAGGTTTGACAGAAAACAACAAAATTCTGTAAAGCAATTATGCTTCAGTTAAAAAAAAAAACAACTTCCTTTCCTTTCCTTCATTCCTTCCATCCTTTTTCCCTCTCTCTTTTTTCTTTCAGCTCAACTGTACAATTTTCCTGCATTACTTCTAGGTTGTAAACCATTTTTGTTTTAGTTTAATCTAGTATTTTGTAACTGTTCCTTCCTGACCGGCATATAGGTTTCTCAAGAGGCAGGTCAGGTGGTCTGGTATTCCCATCTCTTTCTGAATTTTCCACAGTTTATTGTGATCCACACAGTCAAAGGCTTTGGCACAGTCAGTAAAGCAGAAATAGATCTTTTTCTGGAATTCTCTTGCTTTTTCGATGATCCAGCAGATGTTGGCAATTTGATCTCTGGTTCCTCTGCCTTTTCTAAAACCAGCTTGAACATCAGGAAGTTCACAGTTCGCGTATTGCTGAAGCCTGGCTTGGAGAATTTTGTGCATTGCTTTACTAGCGTGTGAGATGAGTGCAATTGTGCAGTAGTTTGAGCATTCTTTGGCATTGCCTTTCTTTGGGATTGGAATGAAAACTGACCTTTCCAGTCCTGTGGCCACTGCTGAGTTTTCCAAATTTGCTGGCATATTGAGTGCAGCACTTTCACAGCATCATCTTTCAGGATGTGAAATAGCTCAACTGGAATTCCATCATCTCCACTAGCTTTGTTCATAGTGATGCTTCCTAAGGCCCACTTGACTTCACATTCCAGGATGTCTGGCTCTAGGTGAGTGATCAAGCAACAGTTAGAACTGGACATAGAACAACAGACTGGTTCCAAATAAGAAAAGGAGTATGTCAAGGCTGTATATTGTCCACCTGCTTATTTAACTTATATGCAGAATACATCACGAGAAACGCTGGGCTGGAAGAAGCACAAGCTGTAATCAAGGTTGCTGGGAGAAATATCAATAACCTCAGATAGGCAGATGACACCACCCTTATGGCAGAAAGTGAAGAGGAACTAAAAAGCCTCTTGATGGAAGTGAAAGAGGAGAGTGAAAAAGTTGGCTTGAAGCTCAACATTCAGAAAACGAACATCATGGCATCTGGTCCCATCACTTCATGGGAAATAGATGGGGAAACAGTGGAAACAGTGGCAGACTCTATTTTTTGGGCTCCAAAATCACTGTAGATGGTGATTGCAGCCATAAAATTAGAAGACACTTACTCCTTGGAAGGAAAGTTATGACCAACCTAGATAGCATATTCAAAAGCAGAGACATTACTTTGCCAACAAAGGTCTGTCTAGTCAAGGCTATGGTTTTTCCAGTGGTCATGTATGGATGTGAGAGTTGGACTGTGAAGAAAGCTGAGTGCCCAAGAATTGATGCTTTTGAACTGCGGTGTTGGAGAAGACTCTTGAGAGTCCCTTGGACTGCAAGGAGATCCAACCAGTCCGTTCTAAAGGAGATTAGCCTTGGGATTTCTTTGGAAGGAAAGATGCTAAAGCTGAAACTCCAGTACTTTGGCTACCTCATGTGAAGAGTTGACTCATTGTAAAAGACTCTGATGCTGGGAGGGATTGAGGGCAGGAGGAGAAGGGGACAACAGAGGATGAGATGGCTGGATGGCATCACCGATGCGATGGACATGAGTTTGAGTGAACTCTGGGAGTTGGTGATGGACAGGGAGGCCTGGCGTGTTGTGGTTCATGGGGTTGCAAAGAGTCAGACACGACTGAGCGACTGAATTGAACTGAATATTTTCTAGACTTATTGAAATATCAAAGTAATTTTAAAAAACATGTGAATGAATATGTGTATTTATATGCATGTACCTCTGCTTTCTTTGGATCTGACTACTGGGCGTAGCAATGCAGGGTGTGCCATGTGGTGTTTAAATTCTCCTATCATGTCACTTATAGATCCAGTTTTACTGTTATTTCTTGCAAAGTTTTTATAGACATAAACGTGATTGGAGATGCTAAAACGGCATGAAAGTGCTCTATTATATTACACAGCTTTCCCAGTGATACCAAGAATGCTCACATTAATATTTATAAAGATTATCAAAATAGAAACATAAAATTAGAAACAATCTTTTATAGAGATCTTTGGATTCCAGAATATTTGGCTGGTTTATGGAAACTGGTTTTAGAAATACTACTGCTTGGCTTAGTACACAATCAAATTTATAACTAGCTGGTTTTAGAAAGTATTCTCTTCTGCAGATCTAACTCAGATCTTAGTTCCTCTGTGAAACTGTATGTAATTTGGGAGGGTGTTTAAAAAAATTAAGCCTACCATATTAGTCAGGATTCTCCAAAGAAAGAGATTAATCGCAAGCAGTTGACTCACGCCATTGTGGAGGGTGATAAGCTCCAAATCTGATGGATAGGACTGTAGGTTAGAGACTCAGAGAAGAGCTGCACTTTGAATCAAAGACCATCTGCTGGAAGAATTGCTTTTTGTGGCTCTGGGTGGTAGGGGAGGTCCCCTCTGTTCTGTTAAGGCCTTCAACTGATAGGATGAGGCCCATCCATGTTATGGAAAGTAATCTGTGTTGCTTAAGTGACTTAAATGTTAATTCCATCCCCAAAATACCTTCACAAAAAGATCCAGAATAATGTTTGACTCACTGTGTGGGCACTGTGGCCCAGCCAAGCTGACACATAAAAGTAACTGTCATGCTTGCCTTATAGTTTTTGTCTATGGCTGGATTACCCATGTGTCTTTCTGTCTGCACTAGACCATTCAGCTTTGACCTAAATCAAATCCCTTATGACTATACAGAGGAAGTGAAAAACAGATTTAAGGGACTAGATCTGAGAGATAGAGTGCCTGATGGACTATGGACGGAGGTTCATGACATTGTACAGGAGACAGGGATCAAGACCACCCCCAAGAAAAAGAAATGCAAGAAAGCAAAATGGCTCTCTGAGGAGGCCTTACAAATAGCTGTGAAAAGAAGGGAAGTGAAAAGCAAAGGAGAAAAGGAGAGATATATTCATTTGAATGCAGAGTTCCAAAGAATAGCAAGGAGAGATAAGAAAGACTTCCTCAGTGATCAATGCAAAGAAATAGAGGAAAATAACAGAATGCGAAAGACTAGAGATCTCTTCAAGAAAATTAGAGATACCAAGGGAACATTTCATGCAAAGATGGGCTCAATAAAAGACAGAAATGGTATGGACCTAACAGAAGCAGAAGATATTAAGCAGAGGTGGGAAGAATACACAGAAGAACTGTACAAAAGAGATCTTCATGACCCAGATAATCACGATGGTGTGATCACTCACCTAGAGCCAGACATCCTGGAATGTGAAGTGAAGTGGGCCTTAGAAAGCATCACTATGAACAAAGCTAGTGGAGCTGATGGAATTCCAGTTGAGCTATTTCACATCCTGAAGGATGATGCTGTGAAAGTGCTTCACTCAATATGCCAGCAAATTTGGAAAACTCAGCACTGTCCACAGGACTGGAAAAGGTCAGTTTTCATTCCAATCCCAAAGAAAGGCAATGCCAAAGAATGCTCAAACTACTGCACAATTGCACTCATCTCACACGCTAGTAAAGTAACGCACAAAATTCTCCAAGCCAGGCTTCAGCAATACGTGAACCGTGAACTTCCAGATGTTCAAGCTGGTTTTAGAAAAGGCAGAGGAACCAGAGATCAAATTGCCAACATCCACTGGATCATCGAAAAAGCAAGAGAATTCCAGAAATACATCTATTTCTGCTTTATTGACTATGCCAAAGCCTTTGACTGTGGAGCACAATAAACTGTGGAAAATTCTTCAAGAGATGGGAATACCAGACCACCTGACCTGCCTCTTGAGAAACCTGTATGCAAGTCAGGAAGCAACAGTTAGAACTGGACATGGAACAACAGACTGGTTCCAAATAGGAAAAGGAGTATGTCAAGGCTGTATATTGTCACCCTGCTTATTTAACTTATATGCAGAGTACATCATGAGAAACGCTGGGCTGGAAGAAACACAAGCTGTAATCAAGGTTGCTGGGAGAAATATCAATAACCTCAGATATGCAGATGAGACCACCTTCATGGCAGGAAGTGAAGAAGAACTAAAGAGTCTCTTGATGAAAGTGAAAGAGGAGAGTGAAAAAGTTGGGTTAAAGCTCACCATTCATAAAACGAAGATCATGGCATCTGGTCCCAGCACTTCATGGCAAATAGATGGGAAATAGCGAAAACAGTGTCAGACTTTATTTTTCTGAGCTCCAAAATCACTGCAGATGGTGACTGCAGCCATGAAATTAAGATGCTTACTCCTTGGAAGGAAAGTTATGACCAACCCAGACAGCATATTCAAAAGCTGAGACATTACTTTGCCAACAAAAGTCCGTCTAGTCAAGGCTGTGGTTTTTCCAGTGGTCATGTGTGGATGTGAGAGTTGGACTATAAAGAAAGCTGAGCACCGATGAATTGATGCTTTTGAACTGTGGTGTTGGAGAAGACTCTTGAGAGTCCCTTGGACTGCAAGGAGATCCAACCAGTCCATCCTAAAGGAGACCAGTCCTGGATGCTCATTGGAAGGACTGATGTTGAAGCTGCAATTCCAATACTTTGGCTACCTGATGCGAAGAGCTGACTCATTGGAAAAGACCCTGATGCTGGGAAAGATTGGGGGCAGGAGGAGAAGGGGACGACAGAGGATGAGATTGCTGGAATGCATCACCGACTCAGTGGACATGGGTTTGTGTGAACTCTGGGAGTTGGTGATGGACAGGGAGGCCTGGCGTGCTGCGGTTCATGGGGTCGCAAAGAGTCGGACACGACTGAGCGACTGAATTGAATTGAACTGTCTCCTGCCACCTCCAGTGTCCAGGGTAGTTTTTGGAATTTAGTAGATACTGGATACATGTTTATTTAGTAAATTAATATTGCAAAATGGAAGCAGGGAAGGAAACCAAAATGTGTTTCAGTCATCTGATCTTAGGGTGGCATAGATTTTCTGAGTTCTTAGAAATAATTTATTTGTAATATTGGTGATTACAAGACTCATGTTTGTTTCAAACCAGGTAATTTTGATACAGTTAACTTGTACTGCTACACACTGGATATTATGGTAGGTGTTTTTCATGTTTCTCAACTGCCATATGAAGGCATCTGTGTTGATCATCAAATTCTTACTCCGTTTTCGTGGAGAAAGGATGGAATATTCTTCTTTCTTTACTTTTTTTTTTTTGCCATGCCACATAGCATGTGGGATCTCAGTTCACCCTCCAGGAATGGAACCTTTGCTCCCTGCATGGTTAGGTTAGGAAGCATGGAGTCCTAACCTCTGGACCTCCAAAGAAGTCTTCTGGAGCATGCTTCTTTGTGCCCTTCCTTGTTTCATTCTCAAAAACCTCTAATATAATTTCAGGGATTGATTTAAGGCTTTTGGGGTGGAGTGGAGTGGAGGAAACAGTGCTCTTGAATTTTTCCATCTCAAGTGCAGGCATATTGAATTGTTTCAAAGAAATCTCATGCAGTTTCCCAAGTGTGTATGTGATTCTTTGTCTTCCTCACAGTAGTCTCCGGTGGAGACATTAGAGTATTTAACTGTGGTTCTGAGCTGTATTGCGTCCACTCCAAATGTATGTGCTGAAGCCTTCAAACCCAGTATTTCAGAATGTGATTGCTGGAGTTAAGGTCCTTAAAAAGCTAGTTAAGTTAAAGGGAACTCAATAGGGTGGCCTTGACCCAGTACACATGGGGTCCTTATAAGAAAAGAAGGTTAGGACACAGACACTCAGAGAGAGGACCAAATGAAGACCCAGGGAGAGGACTGACATCAACAAAATATGGCTCAGAAGGAACCAACCCAGCAGACACCTTCATCTTGAACTTCCAGCCTCCAGAAATGAGAGAAAGTCAACTTTTGTTGTTTAAGCCACCAGTTTGTGTTACAGCAGCCGTAGCCAATAAGATGACCATGGATTTTTCAGAGACATTTTCTTATCACAATCAGATTCTTCTTTTTTATTTTTTCATTCCTTTTGCAGCCAAAACTTGCTCTCCTGCCTGGCTTCTGCAGTCAGAGGCCTTGCAAAACTTGCTATTTGGAGCAGAACATACAAAGCTGAAACAACCCTGAAAGTGAGATGAATCTTGGCTTTGAATCTTTTCTTACCACTGTAAATGGCTACAGGGTTTAGGCTAAAGTATTTAAGAAGGTCCTGGCACTGCTTTGCATTTGATCAGCAAAAACCACACGCAATGATTGGTGGTGGTGGGGGGTGCCCTGCTCTGTTTTGCTGCATGACTCTGGTGTAATTAAGGATGCTGGTAAAAACCAATCTGATGTTTCAGATCTGGGCAGCGGCCAGTTAGCCACAGTCTCTATCTGTAGATTGTAGCCAACTTTGCAGTCATTCTTAGGGGGAAAAAAAAAAAAGCACAGGCAGGTCAATGTAGTTTCATTGTTGCACCTGGAAATCTAAAAGAAAATAGCCTACTGGGGCAGTATCTTTGACCCTCTACTAAGCTTAATAACTTTTTATTATTGTTAGCGATTTCATGTGAACCACAAGAGACTCCCTTTCTTCTTTCTCCATGGATTCTTTTACTTCAGAAAACATGCAAAAAGCATACATAATCACATGCTTGTGTGTTAGTCACTTAGTCATATCTGACTCTTCAACCCCATGGACTGTAGTCCACCAGGCTCCTCTGTCCATGGAATTCTCCAGGCAAGAATACTGGAGTGGGTTGCCATTTCGTTCTCCAGGGGGATCACATGTTTAAGATATATAATTTTAGTGTTTTTCAATACTAACATATAGGGAAAAAACAATCTTAAGATGTCTTCCTTCTTTCTCCAAACATTGATGCTATCCTTAGTTGAGATGATTAGATAATGAACATGTTGCATGAAGAGGGTTATGTGGTCCCTGCTGAAATTCTTATATGTAGTCATAAGATTAATTTTGGATATCTTTTTCAACTTCCTGGATCCTCTTAAAGTTCAATGAAAATGTATCTCTTTCTATCCTTGATCAAACAGCTTAATCTTCCCCTGTCTACGATTTTCAATTATACTGGCTTTGAAAGGTCTGAGGACATTGTATTAAAGACATTGCAAACAGTCTGGCATTATTGTAAGCTGTGCAGACTCAAATCCCTCATGAAACCTAGATCTCAATTTATCATCACCCCCAGGCATGTCTGCATTTTCTATAAACAAATTGGAATTATTTCCCCTTTTGATCTGGATATACTAAAAAAGAAATTTCTCATTTTGGGATAGAAGCTTGACTTTTTTTTTTTTTTTAATCTAAGTTAGTGAAGCTTGTTCCTGATAGAAGAGTGGAATTGGGAGTCCACCAGCCCTGCAAGTTTCCCACCTCTTTCTTTTAAAGAATTTTTTTTTTATCAGAGCATAGTTGCTTTGCAATGTTGTATTAGTTTCTATTGTACAACAAACTGAATCAGCTATATGTATACATATATCCCCTCTTGTTTGTATCCTTCCCATTTAGGTCACCACAGGGCACTGAGTAGAGTTCCTGGTGCTATACAGTAGGTTCTCATTAGTTATCTCTTTTATATATAGTATCAATAGTGTATATATGTCAATCCTGATCTCCCAATTCAATCCCCTCCCTTTTTCCCTTGGTATCCATACATTTGTTCTCTACACATGTGTCTCCTATTTCTGCTTTGTAAATAAGATCGTCTATACCATTTTTTTCAGATTCCACATATATGTGTTAATATACTGTATCTGTTTTTCTCCCTACCTCTTTCTTTAGCTAAAGGAAGGACTTGAGAAAGGAAATTAACCTCAAGCCTCTTTCAGCTTAAATCCAATGGACATCTCCCATGCTGGCAAAGGCAGGTGATAGGGAATCAGAGAGGAGACAATATTAAGTGTTACCCAGGGGACTCCTCCTTTTAAGTAAAGAACCCATCACCTTTAGCCTATCTTTCCTCAATCTTTGAAACTGACATTGTCAGTTTCAGACCAGAGCACATGCAGAGTGGCAGCTTTGTAAGCCTATCTATTCCTTTTCCTTGTTCAGGTTTCATTATCTTTTTCATCCAAGGTGAGCATGAGCTTTTAGGCAGGGCTCAGAAAACAACTGTTTGGCTTGAATACAAGAATTTTCTTACATTCTTGCAGGACTGATTTTCTCCATGCAAAGCACAAAAATTTGTTGTTCAATAAATTTCCATCTCTTCCCCAAGTACAATAAATTTGGTTATTTATCCAAAGTTTTGTTACATTGAAAGAGAGCACTACATTGAGGTGATGCTTCAAAGGGAACAGCTTTGACACAAAGAAGTAACGTGTTTTTGTTTCCTGGGTTTATTAAAAGATACCTCCTTTAGATCAGAGTCTGAATACCTGTATGTGGTAAATAACAAACCTGAAATTTTAAAAAGTGAACTTTTTTTTAAAATCCAGTAGAATTCTCTGCGTAGGTCAAGGAAATGCCAGACTTAACAGATGTCTTACATTGTGCCCTGAAGGTCAATAAATTAGTGTTTTGTTGAACCAGGAAGAGGAAGGAATTCCAGAACTTCAGGTCCCCAAATGGAAATGCCCCTCAGGACAAGTCTAAACTAGGGAAATAGCACTGGAGCTCTTCCAAGGCAGTTGGCCCAGCACAGTGTAACTCATTTCTGGGCCCCCTGAAGCTGTTTGTTCAACTCTGCAGTCTACAACGTTACAGTGTCAAAGGGAGTTAATCATTAGCAAGTGTGAATAATGTCAATGTAACAAGGCATGATTGCAGTTCTCTCTGCCTTGACAATGTTTTGCACATTTGTCAGAATAAAAAAAATGAACAAACAAAAACAGAACCACCATACACACACCATGTGACCACATGTGAATGTGAAGTGTTGCATGGAATCTGGGGAGCTGTTAATTCACTTTCTAGCATTTTAAATCACCACTCTCATTTTCCTTGAGGAGAGGATGGTGTGTTTTTGTGCAGATGAAATAAGGGTTCCTGGCTGGCCTGGGGTGGTCCGATCTAGTTCAGGTAACTGGTGTTCAGAGAACCGGTCTTTGGAGAAGGAGCTAAAGATGTAGATGTATGACCCTCAGCCTCGCCGTTCTCCCTCTCCTATGCCAAAGCCTCCAAATTATGCTTGAGAAGTAATGTGGACCCAGCTGTGATCCAGAGCCTCATATGTCTCCTTCTTGTGTCCTGGGCTGGGGCGTCAGAGTGAATCCAAGACCTCTCTCTGGATGAGAATCTTTAAGAGCCCTGGGTTCTGGAATTCTGAGGTTAGGGACAGGATGAAAAGCAACATTCCAGCAGCACCAAAGGACTGATTTTTATTTTTTGGCTCATCTGAATTCTGATGGAAAAAAGGATAGTCATCCTAAAACACAATCAAGAATTCCAGTAACCACTCAACATGGCTCTACAGTTTGGCTTCAGAGTCAAGGGGATGAACAAGCACTCAACCAAGCTCACCAAGGCAACAGCTGCGTCCCTCACTCTGGGGAGTTGCTGAACATCAGTTACATGTTATATCTTGGATAATCATAAAGTTCTTCCAAGAAGATGCACAGGCTTCATCTTTTCCTGGGACCAGTGCCCCTCAGAGATGCCCTTCTTCACTTAATGCAGCTCCACGGATTCCTTTTGTTGCTCAGTCCAGAAAGTCAGGGCACAGTGAGTCAGCTGCAAATCCCAAGATCTCAAGATACCTTTCTCTTCTCTCTTCCTGCTGCCATGGGCTTAGTCCAACCCTTGTAATTTCTCTCTTGCTAACTTTCATGATCCTCAAACTCCAACAGGATGCTACTAGAGTCACCTCTTTAAAATCAAGACTTGATCCCGGCACTCCTCTGCACATTCTGTATACCCTTTTCCTCTGGATAAAGTCCAGCCCTTGGGTTGTTGTTTAGTCTCTCAGTCATATCCGACTGTTTATGACCTCAGGACTGCAGCACACCAGGCTTCCCTGTCCTTCACTAGCTCCTGGAGTTTGCTCAAACTCATGGCCCTTGTGTACAGTCTGCCATTTACTTTCTAACTAGGGCTTTGCCGCCCACTCTGGTCCCATATTTGTTCTCTGTAGCTTTAAACCACATTCTGAAAGTTTATGTATCATGAACTTCCACACTTCCTGCCTCCTTCAAGCTATTCCCTCTACCTAGGACACCCTTTATGCATGGCCAGCTTGAAAAAAAGAAGTCTTGAAGAAGCTAAATCTATTTGTAGGTGTATATATATATATATAATATATATATATATATATAATATATATATATAAACCAAAACAAGTGTATTTGAAAATATACACACATCCCAATGTTCATTGCAGCATTATTTATGATTGCCAAGATATGGAAGCAACTAAGTGTCTATCAAACAAATGAATGGATAAAGAAGATGAGGTATATATACACAATGGAATACTACTCAGCCATAAAAAAGAACGAAATTTTGCCATTAGCAGTGACATGGGTGGTCTTGGAAGGTGTTATGCTAAGTGAAAGAAGTCAAACAGAGAAATAAAAATGCTGTATGATATCACTTATATGTAGAATCTAAAAAATACAACGAAGTAGAGAATGAAACAAAAATGCAGATGGACAGATAGAGAACAAACTAGTAGTTACCAGTTCGGGGGCGACATTGGAGGAGGGGTGGCAGTCACAAGCTGTTGGGTGTAGGCCAGGCTCAGGTATGTATTATCCAACATGGGGAATATAGCCAATATTTTGTGTATTTGCTCAGTCACATACGTGGCTGCGTGCCCAGTTGTGTCCAACTCTTTGCGACCCCAAGGACTATAGCCCACCAGGCTCCTCCATCCATGGAGATTCTCCAGGCAGGAATACTGGAGTGGGTTGCCACACCCTCCTACAATATTTTGTAATAACTGTAAATGGAAAGTAACCTTTCAAAATTGTATTAAAAAATTTAAAAGTTGTTCTTTTACTGCCATTCTCTTTGTCTTCTCTCTTACTACCAGTACCTTAAACTGAGTGAAGTGAAGTCGCTCAGTTGTGTCCAACTCTTTGCGACCCCACAGACTGTAGCCTACCAGGCTCCTCTGTCCATGGGATTTTCCAGGAAATAGTACTGGAGTCGGTTGCCATTTCCTTCTCCAGGGGATCTTCCCAACCCAGGGCTCGAACCCAGGTCTCCTGCATTGTAGACAGACGCTTTACTGTCTGAGCCATCAGGGAAGTCCACCTTAAACTGAGTACCCCTCTCTATATTCCCTAAGTCCGTATCAGAGCATTTACCACAATGTATTTATGTCTGTCTCCTTTTAGACTATAAGGGTCTGGCTGCTGCTGCTGCTGCTAAGTCGCTTCAGTCGTGTCCGACTCTGTGCGACCCCTTAGACGGCAGCCTACCAGGCTCCTCCATTCCTGGGATTCTCCAGGCAAGAACACTGGTGTGGGTTGCCATTTCCTTCTCCAATACAAGAAAGTGAAAAGTGAAAGTGAAGTCGCTCAGTCGTGTCCGACTCTTAGCAACCCCATGGACTGCAGCCCACCAGGCTCCTCCATCCATGGGATTTTCCAGGCAAGAGTACTGGAGTGGGGTGCCAGTGCCTTCTCTGAAGGGTCTGGCAGGTAGAGGTTATAATCACTTTTTCATCCCCATCTCCTGACACACTGGTTCTGAGTCCTGCAGAAGTTTGTTGAAGGCTAGCTGAAGAGAGCTGAAGGCTAGCCAGTTGTTAGTGTTTATGTTCAAGTAGGTAGACTTGATTCAAAATGTCATGCTCAGGCTTCCCTGGTGGCTCAGTGTTAAAAGAATCCTCCTGCCAGGGCAGGAGACACGGGTTCAAACCCTGATCCAGGAAGATCTGACATACTGCGGAACAACGAAGCCCGTGGGCCACAACTCTTGAGTCTGTGCATTTCGGCCCAGGGCCCGAAACTCCTGAGCCCATGTGCCACAACTTCTGAGGTCTGCTTGGCCTAGAATCCGTGCTCTGCGAGAAGAGACACCACTGAAGTAAGAAGCCCATGCGTTGCACCTAGAGTAGCCCCTGCTCTCCACAACTAGAGAAAAGCCCATGCAGCAAAGCCATAAATAAATAACATTTTTAAAATGTCATGCTTGGTTAGATTGCAAAGTGAAATGGTCCTCACTTAGTAATTCTCAGCCTTGCTGCACTTTGCAATCACCTGGAGATCATTAAAAAGTACTGAGGGCAAGTTGGTCTCAGAGGAAGAGGAATAGGTCTGTTTGGGAGCCGTAAATCCGGGTCCTCTTTCCTAAGGTTCCCACCTAGTGGGCCTGGGGTGGGACGGGACATCAATACTGAAGACACTCCCCGAAGTGATACTAACGTGTGCCAAGTTTGACATTCATAATTCTCACTGAACCCACCATATTAAGGGTCCATCGATATTGTTGGTGTCTTTCTAACATTCGTAGCTTTTTCCTCTTTCTACTCCAAATACAGAGATCAAACACAGAGAGTCAGACCAAGTATAAGAGTTGCTCTCAACCCTGGCCTCACAAGAGAATCATTACTCAGGAAACTTAAAAAATACCCATTTCCCCAAAAGAAAGAAGAAAATAAAGAAAACCAATACTGATTCCTGGACCTATACCTTTGCTCTTAACGGACACATCGACTTCTCTGTATTGCTCTGGATGGCAGCCTCCCAGTAGACCCATTATTACTCTCTAGGGAGAATGATACTTTGTTTTAAAGATTGTCAGGAGTCAAGGAAGGAGAGAGACTGGGAGAACAGAAAGGGTAGAAAAGGAAGGAGAAAAATAATTACATATGACCCTTCATGGGAATGTTACCAGTAATAGATTTAGGTTTCATTTAGAAACACTAAAAATAAGCCATGGAAAACTTTTCTCTGCATGTTTCTATTCTTCGCCATTGACCCTTGTATTGAATGGTAAATTGTCACAATGTGACTTTACAAGCATTATTTAACATGCTCTGAAATACATTAATTCTTCAAGAGATGGGAATACCAGACCACCTGACCTGCCTCCTGAGAAATCTGTATGCAGTTCAAGAAGCAACAGTTAGAACCGGACATGGAGCAACAGACTGGTTCCAAATTGGGAAAGGAATATATCAAGGCTGTATATTGTCACCCTGCTTATTTAACTTATATGTGAACTGGATGAAGTGCAAGCTAGAATCAAGATTGCCGGGAGAAATATCAATAACCTCAGATATGCAGATGACACCACCCTTATGGCAGAAAGTGAAGAGGAACTAAAGAGCCTCTTGATGAAAGTGAAAGAGGAGAGTGAGAAACCTGGCTTAAAACTCAACATTCAAAAAATGAAGATCATGGCATCTTTCCTAGCAAATAGATGGGGAAACAATGGAAATAGAGACAGACTATTTTCTTGGGCTCCCAAATCACTGCAGATGGTGACTACAGCCATGAAATTAAAAGACCTTGCTCCTTGGAAGAAAAGCTATGAGAAAACTAGACAGCATATTAAAAAACAGAGACATTACTTTACCAACAAAGGTCCGTCTAGTCAAAGCTTAGTTTTTTCCAGTACTCATTTATGGGTGTGAGAGTTGGACTATTGAGAAAGCTGAGCGTCGAAGAATTGATGCTTTTGAGCTGTGGTGTTGGAGAAGACTCTTGAGAGTCCCTTGGACTGCAAGGAGATCCAACCAGTCAACCCTAAAGGAAATCAGTCCTGAATATTCTTTGGAAGGACTGATCCTGAAGCTGAAACTCTGATAGTTTGACCACCTGATGTGAAGAACTGACTCACTGGAAAAGACCCTGATACTGGGAAAGATTGAAAGTGGGAAAAGAAAGGAATGACAGAGGATGAGATGGTTGGATGGCATCACCGACTCGAGGGACATGAGTTTGAGGAAGATCCGGGAGTTGGTGATGGACAGGGAAGCCTGGCATGCTACAGTCCGTGGGGTCGCAAAGAGTTGGACACAACTGAGCAACTCAACTGAAATACAATTCTTCTATTGCTATAGATGTTTGATTTTATTTTACCTCTAAGAAAATATTTTACAATTCTGGAAAAGAATAATGATTTCTTATATGCCTTGGGATCACCCTCAAAATATTTAGTAATGAATTTTGCATAATGTGCGTGTGTGCTTAGTTGCTCAGTTGAGTCAGACTTTGTGAGCTCATGGACTCTAGCCTGCCAAGCTCCTCTGACTAGGGGATTTTTCAAGCAAGAATATGGGAGTGAGTTGCCCTTTTTTTCCTCCAGGATATCTTCTGGGATCCCCTGGGATCAAACCAGTGTCTCCTGCAGCTCCTCCATTTCAGGTGGATTCTTTACCACTGAGTCATCGGAAAAGTCCCTTTGCATATAGCAAATGCCCATTAAATACTTATTGAATGAATGAACAAAGGTCTGTTTGTTCTTGATATTTTCAAAAAGTGGTTTGGATTCATGCTTTCTGATATTTGGCATCTGTAATTCTATGTTTATGTAGTTGAAAGATTCATGCTTATTTCTTCTTAGTTAATAAAGAGAAAGTGATCCCCCCCCCCATAAAACATTGCAATTTTTTTTTCTAGGAGAAAAATTTGGAGAATGGTTCTACATTTTTCAGGTTTAAGTAAGAGCCAAATTGGATGTGCTATAGAAAGTGGGGTAAAATATATTTCAGCTACAAATTCTGGGTCCTGATCATTTTCTGACTGTCTTTGCTCACATTTTTCACCCTAAATGGTCATCAGAGCTGGCCACCTAAGAAGAAGATGTATCTGTAGTATGGTAAGTCTTTAATTCCTCAAACAGTAGAAAAGTGTTCTAGTCTTTTTCTTTGGTTGCTAATATCTTTGTTAGGGAAGACATATATCAATGATTAACCAGTATTATCTAGTCAATATGGGAAAATCAATAAAAATGTCAATATAAAACCAATAAATCATAATATAATTACTAGTCGGTGCCCCCTCCCGTCCCCCGCCGCCCCAGCCCATTTCTCAGGTTTTAGGTGCATCTCTTTTAGAGACCGAGGACCAGGAAGGTCAGATTAAAAGTAGCCTTCCCACCCTCTTCTCTAGAGGAAGTAATCTTTCCCTTTCTCTTTCCTTCCTTATAGTGCAAGATGTTTTCAAAAGATACTAATAGTGCAAGATATTACTACTGACTTACCTGAATGGTTTCCCTATTTTTACTCCATTATAGTAGTGTTTTGGGGTTCAG
>NW_024070206.1:31658862-31759200 GCF_014754425.2 Oryx dammah
TGCTCTGGCAGAAAGGCATTCTGTCCCTTGGGCGCCTTGCTGCTTCACTCACTGTTTTGAACTACAGCCATATGGGTGTGTGATCAATCTGTCCTGCTCAAGAAATCCAACCAGAGCAAGCAGGGGAATCCATCTGGATGCTCTGTGGCTCTCTGAGGGGTGGGCAAGCACTGGTCAGCATCAAGCAGACCATGATCGCTTCCAGGTGTCACCAGAGAACCTCTTAGTGAGGACAGCTCATGTGTGTGTGCCTGTCTGCGTAGGTGCTCAACTGTATCTGACTCTTAGCGAGCCCGTGGACTGTAGTCCATCAGGCCCTCTGTCCATGGGATTTCCCAGGCAAGAATACTGGAGTGGATTGATTGCTCTTTCCTTCTCCAAGGGATCTTCCCAACCCAGGGATGGAATTTGCCTCTCTTGAATCTCCTGCATTAGTGGGTGGGTTCTTTATCACTAGCTTGAGCTCAGGACACCCTATTCTGAATCTTGATCTCTTTCCACATTCTTTCCTAGTGGGTAGAAGGGAGTAAAGTTAACGGCGGCCCCAGTTCTCAGGGGAGTGAAAATTTCCAGCTCTAATTGTGCTGCCTGCATCTGGGGTACGAGAACTACATGGGCAAACAAACTGCTCCATCTCAGTAAGACACTCGGCAAATTCTTTTGAGAATTTGAGGGGTCATGTGGATCGGATGATCCAGTGTTTAGGCAGTACTGATGGAACCACCAGTTCCTGGATTGCTGATTAGTCATCTTCATCCTGGTTCTGTCTTTAATCTGTCCTGTTCAGTATCAGTTATCAGTGACCTGATGAGATCATTCCTGGCACACTGATTTAGTTGGTTATGGGAAGCAGGATGAATTTAGCAAATACACTCAATGACAGAGTAAAAATTTAAAAATACTGGATCAGTGGGTGGAGTCTCAGTTCAGTTCAGTCGCTCAGTCGTGTCCGACTCTTTGCGACCCCATGAATCGCAGCACGCCAGGCCTCCCTGTCCATCACCAACTCCCGGAGTTCACTCAGACTCATGTCCATCGAGTCCGTGATGCCATCCAGCCATCTCATCCTCTGTCGTCCCCTTCTCCTCCTGCCCCCAATCCCTCCCAACATCAGAGTCTCTTCCAATGAGTCAACTCTTCACATGAGGTGGCCAAAGTACTGGAGCTTCAGCTTTAGCATCATTCCTTCCAAAGAAATCCCAGGGTTGATCTCCTTCAGAATGGACTGGTTGGATCTCCTTGCAGGAGTCTAGAAAGATAGATTTCAATAGGGGTAAATGTAAAGTCTCACGCTTGGGTTCAACACACATACACTCACACACACTTGTACTATCGGTGGTTCTTGTCTTCTAAAAGGTGAGGGGGATGTGTTCTAAAGCCTGGACTTGGGTGTGGCATTCAGGCGTGGGGGATGGGAGTGTAGAGGGCAGGGTGGCCTTGTCCCAGGGAGATGCTCAATGAAAAACTGGCCAAGGGACTTCCCTGGTGGTCCAACGCCTAAGACGCTGCATTCCCAGTGCAGAGGGGCCCGTGTTCCATCCTTGATCAGGGAACTAGATCCCACATGCTGCAACTAAGAGTTTGCATACTATGACTAAAAGATCCCATTTACTGCAACTAAGACCTGGTGTAGCCAAATTAATTAAATAAATATATATATATTTTTAAAAAGGCTGGCCAAGCCACTCAACAGTAATATCCAAAGAGGTTGATGGTGGGGGAGGGAGCATCAGACTACAAAGGCAGCCAGATAGAGATCTGTGACAGAGAATCCTTGAAGAGGGAGCAGGAGGCAGGTTGCAGGGGGAGCCCGGGGCAGTTCCTGTGCTGAAGGTTGGTTTTATCTGTTGCAATGACCTTAGGCAAGGGTGGGGAGGGAACAGTTAAAGGCACCTGCCAGGTGTGGACAAGCATAATTACAGAAAAGGGAAACTGTATCTAGGAGTAGTATATAGAAAAAAGGCTCAGGCATTTGAGTTGAAAGCATGACGTGAGTGAAGCTTAGAATGTGGTTGCTGAAATAGCTCATTTGCTGTTAGGCTGCACTGATAGATGGGGAAAGTATTTGCAAGAAATCCTGCTCTGAAATCACCTAGTGAACTGACCCAGTCCTGGGTAACACACTCTGCAAAGACCAGTGACACCCCAGAAAGTACTCAGAAGAGAGGCTTCATTCATTCATTTATTCAGTTAACAGTGACTTTAATGTGCAGCTCTCCAGGGCTAGGGACCGGGCTTGGTGCTGTGTATTGAGAGGTGAATGAAATGGGTGACTGTCTAGAGGGAGAGACAGATGATAAACACAATACAGACAAATATCCATGTAATTTCCAATTTTATTAAATGCTAAGGATACAGTGAAATGTGTTTTTGTTATCTATTGTTGAATTAACAGTTCATACTAAAATTTAGTGGCTTCAAACAACCACAGTCATTTATTTTGCTCACAAATGTGCCATTTGTAGGCAGGACTACAGTGGGAATAGCTTATCTCTGCTGAAGGTGGCACTAGTGGTAAAGAACCCTCCTGCCAATCAATGCAGAAGACATAAGAGACATGGGTTTTATTCCTGGGTCAGGAAGATTCTTTAGAGTAGGAAATGGCAACTCACTGTAGTATGCTTGCTGGGATAATCCCATGGACAGAGGAGCCTCACAGGCTATAGTCCGTGGGGTTGCAGAGTCCTGCACGACTGAAGTGACTTAGTGCCTACATACTCTGAGCACAGCATCTGCTGAGGTGGCTTGATGGGGTTGAAGCATCAGTTCCGAGACAACTGACACAGACTTGGCTCTGGCTGTTCTTTGGGAGCTCAGCTGGGGTTGTGGCTGAGGACCTCATCTCTGTTCTACCTGAGGCTCTTCATGGGACTGCTTGGGCTTCCTCACAGCATGGAGACTAGGTTTCAAGAAACTGCTGGGCTTTTAAGGTCTGAGTGAGAAATTGGAAGAGTCACTTCTACCATATTCTATTGATCAAGCAGTCAAGTCCACTTAGACTCAAGGGCATTTAGTCCAAGAGTGGTCAAAAGCCCAACTCTCGATGGGAAGAATGTTAATTTTTTTTTAAAGTAGCCATCTTTGATGTATCACACGCCGTCATTTTATAATTTTCTATCTTTAAGTCCAGTGTCCTAGAGAAGGTTGATTATTGCCTGCAGATTTTTCCTATTATTAGTATGTGTTGACATTGGAGGTCATGGGAAGTGCTGACTTAGTTGTGAATTTATGGCTTGACTAACTCACGGGGGTTATTAACAGATTATACGTTTCTCCCTTGCTTATATATTTTCTTTAAGAAACAATGTCTATTAAATAATTAAGAATAAAACTTTGGGTATCAAATAAATATTTGATAAATCCAAAATTATATATGGATCGTGTATATTTAAAACTTAAAAAAAAAATCAATAGCCCTGTAATTAACCTTGTTCTTTCATCAGGTACTGAATCATAGGAGGATTTTTTTATGCCCTTGTGGTGGTGATTTAATCACTATGTCATGTCTGACTCTATCAACCACATGGACTGTAGCCCTTCAGGCTCCTCTTTCTGTGGGATTTTCCAGGCAAGAATGCTGGAGTGGGCTGCCATTTCCTCCTTCAGGGGATCTTCCAAACCCAGGGATTGAATCCGGCTCTCCTGCTTTACAGGCAGATTCTTTATTGACTGAACCACCAGGGAAGCCATTTCATGTTCTGGGAGATTGTAATCATGTCAGACTTCATATCCAGAGAGCCCTTGCAAGTGCTTTCTTTGACTATCATGATTTAAAAAAAATCATGCTTACTCAGTTGTTAGCCAAGGACCGGATGTCTTTTTTGCTTTCTCCTTGCTGTTTAGTTAGCTTCCCCCTGCTGGGTGAAGGAGGAAGCCCCTGGTTTAAATTCCTTCTAAACCAACTTACTTTCCAGGGATCGCTGGGTAAGTTAACCTTGCTGGGATTCTTTTTTCACAGCCAGAAATGGAGATAACAATACTAACTGGAAAGATGTTTTGGAAGATGTAATACACTACCTTAAGTGAATCACTTGGGCACATAGAAAGTACTCAAAGAAGTCTGGTCTCCTTTCTCTTCTCCAGGCTCTGACTGGTTGGTGTCTTTCATGGCAAAGTTGTAAGAAAGCCATGTGGGAATGGTAGCATATTTTCAATAGTCCTCACTTCACTATCACCCCCAGTGACTGGAGACCTTTGAAACCTTTGGGGCTGAAACACGATTTTGCTGGTTAAAAAAATCTCGTGCATGGTGACATTTATACACACACTGCGCTATTTCTCTCTCTGTTCTGTTAGTGGTGAGATGCAAAGTCTAGCTCACTTAAAATCTTGTTGCAGAGTTCTACTGTAGTAGATAGAAAACTGGGCTTTCCCTGATGGACCAGTGGTTAAGAATCCTCCTTACAATGCAAGGGGCACCAGTTCGATCCCAGGTCTGGGAAGATCCTACAGGCTGTGGAGCAATGAAGGGCCTGTGTCACAACTACTGAACCAGTGCTCTAGAGTCTGAAAGTTGCAACTACTGAGCCTGCGTGCTGCAGCTACTGAAGCCCACTCAGCTTAGACCTTGTGCTCCGCTATAAGAGAAACCACCGCATGAGAAGCCTGTACACCACAATAAAGAATAGCTCCCACTCGCAGCAACTAGAGAAAAGCCCGAGCAACGAAGACCCAGCACAGCCAAAACTAAAAATACATAAATCTTTAAGACAAAACAAAAACTAACCAGAACCAAGTACTTAAACCAAATTTGAACAGAAAGAAGATCATGAAGCACATAGAAGCTTTTTCTCCACAGTAGCAAATGTTTCCTTTATTTTCTTCCTTTTGCTGGTGACCTTGTGTTTCCTGCTCTCAGCAGTGCACAGGGGAAGGCATCCCCCTCTCAAGGTCAAGCTCTGACCTTAGCAGACACTTCCCACATGGATCTCAGAGAGCAGCCTGGTTTAGCCATTCCCAAAGGTTTGTTAATTCCTTGGATAGATTCTGTTTGCAACCGGCAGCTCAGGAGAGAGGAGAGGAAGGAATTACCTCGGATGGCTGGAGCGGAGAACTAATGAGGGGACGGCTCTGGGGCTTTGCCAGTGGGGCATCTGGCCGGAAAATCTGTGGATGAATCAGCACAAGTGGATGCTCGCTGTTACAAAAATGACCAGAACCCCATATTCTAGTCATCACTGCTGATGGTATCGCATTAGGAGTGAAAAGCTGCTGTGAAAGAATGCTCACTTTTCTTGGTGGTGAGAGGTAGGAATTCAGAAACCTTGGACCAAATCTTTTGAAAGCAAAAAACCAGTCTCCAGATATCTTTTAAAGCCAGCCTTCTGACTTCCAAATGGTAGGCTAGCTCTATAACCATTATAAATGGATGTCATTATAAAGATGTTAATACCTATCTTTTCTCCTAGAATCATGAAAAGCACTACCCTTAATATAGAATTGGATATTAAAAGCGGTTTCTTATCCATGTGTCCTAAAGCAATCAGTGACATCCATGATTAATTAGCAGGGGTGATTCCTGGAATGCTAATTGTCATTCTCTGATACAGAATCACAACCTGGGGATTCTCTTTTCTTTTTTCTTTCTATGTGACTCTGGGTATCCAAATCGAAACATTGTTTGCTCAAGACGACTCACATAATTTACACACCCAGTTTACAACTGCCAAATATTTTGTATTTTGTATAGCCAAATGGCAACTCAAAGTCACATTTAAAGGGTGTGAAAAAGGAAATCACATTTAGAGCATGATCTTACAAGTTCAGTAGGGAATAGGAATTAAGGGCACAGGCTGTACAGTGGGACAGACTTTGGAGAAGAATCCAGCTTTCTCATTTCTGCTGTGTGCCTCATTTAACTTCACCAAACCTCTTTTTCCTCATCTGCAGTGTTGGATAGTGATAAACTACTTAGACAGGTTCTAATGTGGAATAAATGAGATAATCTATAGAAACAGTTCAGCACAGTCCCTGGCATAGGACAGATTTAATAAATAATAGATATTATTTGTGAAAAAAATATACAGTGCACATAATCTTGCTGTATGACCTTGCAGAAGATATTTAGCTCCCCCCATTTTACCTTTTTTTTTTTTAATATTTTTTTGATGTGGACCATTTTTAAAGTCTTGACTGAATTTGTTACAATATTGCTTCTGTTTTAAGTGCTGGGTTTTTGGCTGCCAGGCTTGTGGAATCTTAGCTCTCCAACCCGGGATCAAGCCTGTACACCCTGCAATGAAGCCTTAACCCACTGGACTGCCAGGGAAGTCCTGGCCCCCTATTTCATAAATTTTTATTTTCTTATCTCTCAAAGTTGCTTAGTTGATTCGTGCTTACTATATGCCATTCTTTATTGGTATTTATCATTTCATATACCTCTTATTGTCTCAAGTGCTCTGTCTTAGAAGGAGGGACTGTATTTCACGTGGGTTTGTGATTTCCACTGTGATTAAACTGGTGGCTTGTATACTGTAGGTGCTCATTCAGTGCTGCTTGATGGAAATGGTGGTTGAATAGCAGTACGTGGTGCAAAGAAGCTGAAGGTCAGAGATTCAGGCTTTATGTGCATGAGAATGCTTGAAGTTTGCTGGAGGAAAGAATTCCCTTGTCTTCTAAATTTTGGGGGAACAGTATAGCAACGTGGGATCTTAGTTCTCTGAGGAGACATCAAACTTGTGCCCCCTGCATTGGAAGGTGAAGGCTTAACCACTGGGCCACCGGGGAAGTCCTTTTTCCCTTTATGGTCAGAGAATTCACTGTCCATCCTGTTTGGTCCTTTCACCCCTTCTTATCCTTATTGTATGAAAACATGCAGATGAACAGATATAAATACATCATTGCTACTGGCAACACATCATTGTCACTGATAACTGTCTTTGTTTACAGAAATCTTCATGGTCAAAGGAACTTATTACTTTAACTGTGGATAAAGATGTTCAATGACTATCAAGCTTTATTTTTATTGTGGTAAAAGGTAAAATTTACCATTTTAATTATGTTGAGTGTTCAATTCTATGGCATTAAAAAAAAACCCAACCCATTTTTATTTATTTTTGGTACCAGGGATTGAACGGCCCCCTACAATGATAGTGCAGAGGTCTAACCACTGGACATCCAGGGAATTCCCTCTGTAACATTAAGTGTCTTAATGCTTCCCAAGTGGCAATAGGGGTAAAGAACCTCCTTGGCAACACAAGAGACAGGTTTGATTTCTAGGTTAGGAAGAACCCCTGGAGGAGGGCATGGTAACCCACTCTAGTATTCTTGCCTGGAGAATCCCATGGACAGAGGAGCTTGGCAGGCTACAGTCCCTAGGGTCTCAGAGTCAGACATGACTAAAGTGACGTAGCACACAGGTAGCACACACATGTTGTTGTGCAAACTTCACTATCATCTCCAGAACTTTTTTATCTTTACCAACTGAAACTCTGTTCCCATTAAAAAATAACTTTGCATTCTCCCCTCCCCTGGCAAACACCATTCTACCTTCTATCTCCATGAATTTAAATACTCTAAGCATCTATGTAATCTTCTCTGGTGTCTCAGATGGTAAAGAATCTGCCTGAAATGCAGGAGATGTGGGTTTAATCCCTTGGTTGGGAAGATCCCCTGGAAAGGGAAATGGCACCCCACTCCAGCATTCTTGCCTGGAGAATCCCATGGACAGAGGAGCCTGGTGGGCTACAGTCCATGGCGTCACAAAGAATTGGATACAACTGGCGACTGACACTTTCACTTTCAAGAATCTTATGTAAGTGGAATTATACAGCATTTGTCCTTTTGTGACTGGCTTATTTTACTTAACATAATGTCCTCAAGTTTCAACCATATTTTAGCATATGTTAGAACTTGCTACCTTTTCAGAACTGAATAATATTCCATTGTATGTCTATACCACACTTTGTTTATCCATCCATCTATCTGTTCATGGACACTTGGGTTGCCTCCGCCTTTTGGCTGTTGTGAACAATGCTGTTTGAACACGGATGTATACATTTGTTTTTGCATAATATAGACTGTTATTATGTGCTTGCATAACTGTCAGCTCAGTTCTTTTCATGTAAGGATTTATTCTGGTCACCATCCTGTAGTTGTCCCTTTTTGTTTCTCCCTGAATCACTCCATGAAGTCTTTTCTGCTTATAAGGACTGGTGTCCACAAGACGGGCTTCCCAGGTGGCTCAGTGGTAAAGAACCCCCCTGCCGATGCAGAAGACACAGGAGACTCGGGTTTAATCCCTGTGCTGGGAAGCTCTCCTGGAGGAGAAAAAGGCAACACACTCCAGCATTCTTGCCTGGAAAATCCCATGGACAGAGAAGCCTGGAAGGCTGCAGCCCACAACGAGTCAGCCATGACCTATCGACTGAGCACGAAGCATGCCCATAACACCTGGGAGTCTGGCCATTCTGCCTCTATTCCAATTCCCTTATTCAGAGAAACACTTAAGAAGAGTCCTTGTTGCTTAAAAATTAAAGCTTGGCAATTGTCTGCTTGGGTTGGGTTTGTCCGAAGTAAGAAAAATGTGAAAAATCAGACAAACTTCAAACAAGCCACAGTCCTACTCACTTCAGACACATCCTGGAAATGTAACATCCCCCACCCTGGGCCAGCAAGGTGCTGCCTTCTGAACTGGTATCCAACTTCCATGTTGTTTACAAGGAGAGGGTTCTGGCCGCTCTGATGCTCTGACTCAGAGAGTATATGGCAGCCCCAGCTCTGTTGTAAAGAATTCAGAGATCCAAGAATTGATTTTTTTTTTTTTTTCTTAAATCTGAAGACCAGGGTTCCTTTGAGCTATGAAGTCACAGGCACTAGCATTTGCAGACATCTGGTGCCAGCATCCTCTTGTGCAGCTGAGCCTCCGGAGGAGGAGAACAAACCTGCTCATCTCCCGCTGGTGAGACCAGGGAAACAGTTCTAACATTTTTGAAAAGAAGTCAAATCGTTCCTCTTTTGACCCTGCTGCAGCTTGTGGGGTCATCTTTTTGTTTACCGTATATTTGCTTTCAATTTATGTAAGTCCTAGGGTTAGTCGTTCAGTTGTGTCCGATTCTTTGCGACCTCATCGACTGTAGCCAGGCTCCTCTGTCCATGGGATTCTCTAGGCAAGAATACTGGAGTGGGTCACCATTTTCTTCTCCAAGGAAATGTAGTAGGTCCTGGAGACATAGCCAAAACAAAGACGAGGAAGTCAAACAAACAAATGGATGCAAAACAAAACAAAAGAAGGACTTTAATCATTTCCAGGTATGATCACCCTGATGGTAAGACGACTGTCAGCTTTTTGGGTGACGTTCTGAGAAACTAACCGTGTTCTACCTAAAAGTCAGCTGTCGCCTTATCACACAACCAGCAAGTGCCAGGCGCTTTCCGTGCTTTTCTCCCAAGTTCCCTTTCCTCCTCCATTTCCATCTTGCTGGCCTAAGGGACAGGCAGTGTGAGCACAGGCTTAGTGGGGGTCCAGGCATCCTCAGGCAGCCAGTCTGTGGGGACTGAGGAATGTTGGATACCTGGTGGGCCTGGAGGATGAATCCCTGGCATGTTGAAAACTGTCAATCTATGGTTCTTGGAAGGATAAATGAATGGAAGAGAAATGTCTCTGTGACCAGAGATACAAATTGCCAATCTACATCTAATGTGAATTTCACTCTGCAGATGGAGAGACTGAGTTATGGAGAGATTAATTGATTTACACAGGCTCAGCCAGCCAGCTACTTAACATCAGAAACAAGACCAGATTTTATGTTTCCAGGCTCAGAGCTGAAAGTGTTTGTACTAGATTTATGCTCTTGCTGACCTGTCCTGCTGATGGCCACTTTGATAAATCATCTCAATTAGAAGCAGATGTTATCATGGTATATCCAGAGACAGGTCTTCCTGGGGTTCCAAACAGGGAGGTCGTGTCTTTTAATGGTTTCCTGTCCCCGAGTGCGGCTGTGTTTGTGCAACTCTCACAAACATACAAATAAGCAGACAATAGTAACAACAATAAAAGCAACCAAACTAGCTCCAGTGGCATTGCAGTTTGCAGAAGAACCTAAGGATAAAGTGCTGTTCTTTTCGCTAGACTAGATTGTGGTCAGCTTTGCTAGGAAAATGAGCAGTAAGATGAAGAGCCTTGTTTGTTGTACAGGGGAATCAGAAATCACTTACCCGGAAATGGAAGTGTCTGGGAATCTTGGTCTGGAAAACAATAATTACAACAACCTTTTTTGCCTTTATGGCATCTGGTACTAACCATCCCATTCTGAGAATCTTGACTTTCATGCAACCATTTTCTTAAATTATTTCTTTCTCATTTTAGTATTCATATGCCTTTTATTTTCTTGTAATAGCTTCCTTTTTGATTATAAATTTAATACGTGCAAATTTTGCAGGAATTTGGGGAAGATGTTTAAAGGTATAAAGATAAAATAAAAATCAATGATCATTCATTACCCAGAAATAATTGTTATTGACATTCTGGGGTATACTCTCCCATTCTTTTATATATATATATATTTAAAATTGAGATGTGTTATACATTTTGCTGTACAATTTTTTTTTCTGCTTAAAGATACATTGTGAGAATTTTTCCATGCAATTAAATACACTTCTAAAACACAGTTTTTTTTTTTTTTAAAAAGGGATGCAGTGGTCTCCTGTACATACTTACTCAACCATTTTTTATGGTGGAATTAAAACAGAATTCTGACTTATATAGTTCATATGCATATGGATAATATAGCATCTATTTTTATACCTGTAGACTTTCTTTTAGAAATGCATTTATTTTGAGCAATCAAGCATTTGATCTTACTTTTGACTCACTCTTTCCCCTTGGGAAATTGGAATTGGAGCAAAAATGAGAAAAGAAACAAGATAATGACTAAAGTTGAAGCAGTTAATGTTAATTAAACTGTAAAACTTTTCCTTCCTCCCTTCTCTCCTCTCTCCCTTTTCTTCCTTCCCTCTCCTCTTTAATCAACACCAACTGCGTGTCAGGCAGTGTGCAAGCCCACAGAATAACAGTAAGCAAATGCTAGTCCCCACTTTATTTATTTATTTATTTTTTTTAGTCCCCACTTTAATAAACACATTACAGAAGGAGAGGACCGCAGCTTGCCTAGTTTCAGTGAGAGAGTGGAAGTGGTGGCTACCTGGGATTATTAGCCTCGCAGGAAAAGTAAATTAGGTCACCATTGACCTGAGGTGGTTGTGGAGTGTAGCTGAAAGGGGAGAACGTGCACGTGTGTGAGTGTATGTGCGTATGTGTGCACACATTTTCATGGTCCTCATGTGGTAGAGAGGAAGAGGTTCGGATGAGCTGAGTGCCTTTGACTCAGATACGAGAGACTCAGGGCTTCCATTTTCAGTTCCTCCCTGAAAATAATAACATAAAATTCCTACTTAAGAGTTCAGAGTTTCTTTACTAGATCAGTCATGTCCGACTCTTTGCGATCCCATGGACTGTAGCCCGCCAGGCTACTCTGTCCATGGGGATTCTCCAGGCAAGAAACCTGGAGTGGGTTGCCATGTCCTTCTCCAGGAATCTTTCCGACCCAGGGCTTGAACCCAGGTCTCTTACATTGCAAGCAGATTTTCTACCATCTGAGCCACCAGGGAAGCTGTGGTGGGTATGAACCAAATTGCAAACTCTTGGTACCAGACAAGAAAATAAAAGAAAAGAAGAGGGCTTGCTGACAGGTATCCCCCAGTCTCCTGCTTTGCTCCCAGGGTCAGACTCTTCTCTCTTGAGCATGCTCCCTCTTGGAGTAGATGTGGCTGAGGCTCACAGCTGGGCATTAAAGAGTCTCTGCTAACAAAGCAATGGGGTGGATGGGGTCTCAGGGTGCTGGCTGATGCGGCAGTCTGGCCCTGGTATGGTCGGGATGTGGGCTCCTACAGTGCCCAGGCCCCCTCACCTCCTTGCCTGCCCCCCGGCTTCTAACAGAACCAGGCAAGCTTCCCACTGGCCTGCCAAAATTCTAATTCCATTGAGACCTCTCTCTTGTTGACTTTGGCTCTTAGAAGCCTCATCAAGGACCTATTCCATTATGGAGCAGCTGATTTTCTCATTTAGTTATATTCGGGGACAGAAATATTTTTTCAGCCATGACTTATTGACCAGCACAGTGTTGTCTTTGATTCAATTGCTCCAAATAAATACTCCTCCTAAAAAAGAGCTGGATAACTAAACATTTTTAAAGCAAATTCCCCATAAACCAGTAAAGCAAATATTTTGAGATAGAGATATACACACATTAATAGAAAAATGTTATAATTATCTTTATAAATCTGAAAGTGGTTTAAAATAATGTTTTCTAAAATTATGACTTTATGAGTAGTTAGAATTTGCCATATGCAGTGAGATAAATTTTAAATTCCTTTTGAATATATTGGAAAAATCTGGGGTTTAAAAAGGTTAAATAACTTGCCTAAGGTTACATCGCCAGTGAGTTCCAAAGATGGAAATTGAAATCTAAAGGCTTCACTTTTAACCAATTTGCATGTCTTAAAGATGATATTTTGTGAACAATATGCCATGGAACCACAAAATTTCATTTAATACTCATTGTGACCCTCTGAGTTGTTCTTCTTTTACTCACAGGGAAACTAAGGCCTAAAGAGATCAAGGGAACTGCTCCAGGTGCGTGGTCATTGTTTGACTGATCAAGAATCTAACCCTTATTTATCTGGAGGGAAAAAAACAACAAAAAAACACTGACTTTTTGAAAAGATACATGCACCCCAATGTTCATATCAGCATTATTTGCAATTGCCAAGTTATGGAAGCAAACATCCGTTGATGTTTATGTCCATCAACAGATGGGGATAAAGACGATGTGGTGTATATGTGTATGTTTATATATATACAGGAATACCACTCAGACATAAAAAAGAATGAAATTTTTCTATTTGCAGCAAAATGAATGGACTCGGAGAGTATTATGCTAGATGAAATAAGTCAGACAAAGAAAGACAAATACTATGTGATATCACTCACATGCAGAATCTAAAAAAATAAGACACACTAGCAAATATAACAACAAGGAAACAGTCACAGATATACAGAACAAATTAGTGGTTACCAGTGTGGAAAGGGAAGGGGGAGGAGCAGGATAGGGGGAAGGGAATTCGAGGCACAAACCATTATGTATAAAATAAATCAGCTCCAAGGGTATGTTGTACAACACAGGGAATATCGTCAATATTTTACAAAAACTTTGAGTGGAGTATAACCTTTAAAAATTATGAGTCACTATGTTGTTCACCTGTAACTGATATAACATTGAACATCAACTATATTTAATTTTTCTAAAAGAATAAATACAGTGCCTATACAGGGCCAGGAGACAGTGAGGGACAGGGAAAGCTGACATGCTGCAGTCCATGGGGTCGAAAAGGCTCAGACATGACTTAGCGACTGAAAAACAACAGTGCCTATAACAGCAACTAAAGTGTGTGGGGCAATCTGCTTTAGTGGATCATGATGCCACAGCTGTATTTCCTGGCAAACTGAAAGAAATGAAGACAGTTAAAGGAAAAAAATTTCAAAAAGGAACCTCATCCTCAGTCTGACTCTAATGCTCAGTTGCTTAGTCGTGTCTGACTCTTTGTGACCCCATAGACTGTAGCCTGCCAGGCTCCTCTGAATTTTCCAGGCAAAAATACTGGAGTGGGCTGCCATTCCCTATTCCAGGGGATCTTCTTGACCCAGGGATTGAACTCATGTCTCTTGGCATCTCCTGCATTGGCAGGTGGATTCTTTGAGCCCACAAAATTCCAGTGCACCACAGTTTCTTCTGGAGCCTGTACAATTTGGAATATTTTTGGTTTCTCAAAACCTACTTTCACCTTTGTCAGTTCTCAGACTTATGGACCCACTGGAAGCAGAAATAAGCTGAATTTGGACTGAGAGAAAATAAACAAACCATGAAAAAAAATCTGGGCAGAGTCAGAGAAAGGATTTTTTTTTCCCCCTAAACCCAATTTTCAAATGATTTTTGAATCTTTGTTTTTTCCTCTTTCAATCAAATTCAGAACATGCTCCATTTATTTTCAAACCTGGCTGGTATAATTTTGTCATGGTAATTCGGACTTTCATGATCTTCACTTAAAATCACCAAATGTGTGTGCCTGGTGTTTGCATCAGCAGCCTGGAGTCCTTTCTCTGGGAAGGGCTGAGGTGATGGCAGGGGCACTTTTCTCCTAAAGGACAGAAAGATGAAGCTACTGGGAGCTCTGACTCAGGACAAGATCCAGAAAAGTAGGACAGCCTGGAGGGTATTTGGCATATAACAAGGTTGAGTTAGATCCCAAACGAAGCGAAATCAAAGCAAGCTGGCCTCCCACTGGAGATGGGAGTCTGCCTGGAGCTGACAAAGCCCAAGCTATAGAGGGGCTTCAGGACAGGAAAGGAAATGAAGACATTCCTCAGCTCCCCACCCAACCTTCCTTCCCCCAGACCCAAAGATGCTCGATCGCATTTCACGCTAGGTGAAAACAACACACAGGCTGCCTGCAGATGCCTCCGTCCACAGGTCATTTGGCCTTGGCCCAAAGCCAGTGCTTTAAATGCACCCTCAAAGGAAATCCTAAAGGAAGTCTCTCCCCTGCCAAGATACATATGTGTGCAGAGCACATAGATGTGCATTCTGGAGACGAGGAAGCCGGCGAGGAGAGGTTTTGCTTCGAGCGCCCCAAAAAAGCTCCTGGCCACGGGACCGGAGAGGGAGAATCTGCGTGTATGAACAAAGTCTTTGCCAACTGGTTGCTGTGGGGAAAGAGAAAATGCTTCCTGGCCCAAAGTAGAATCTTGCAGCCAATGTGGGAAGGGTTGGCCAAGGTTTGCTATGGGAGTTTGCATCCTTCAGCCTGGCAACATCCTTGGCACCTAGGCAATGAAAGCATCCACAGTGTGAAGCTGCATCTTTACTTATTTGATGGATGGGTGCTTCTCTGTGTCCAGGTTGCCCCTAAGGCACCTTTGTGAACACAAGCAAATAGACAAAAGAACAGTAATATTAGGGAAGGTGCTGTGCTTACTTGCTCAGTCCTGTCCGACTCTTTGTGACCCCATGGACTGCAGCCGGCCAGGCTCCTCTGTCCATGGGATTCTCCAGGCAAGAATACTGGAGTGGGTTGCCATGTCCTCCTCCAAGGGGTCTTCCCAACCCGAGGGATTGAATCCAGGTCTCCCACATTTCGGAAGATTCTTTATTGTCTGAGTAACCAGGGAAGCCCAAGAATACTGGAATGGGTTGCCATGCTCTCCTCCAGGGCATCTTCCCGACCTGGGAATCGAACCTGGGCCTCCTGCTTTGTAGGTGGATTCTTTACCAGCTGAGCCACCAGGGGAGACCATTAGGGAACACGTTATGGTATAAAACGTATATACACATGTACACATGCACACACCTACCTACCTTGGTGGTGGTTTAGTCGCTAAGTCATGTCAGATTCTTGCAACCCCATGGACTGCAGCCCACCAGACTCCTCAGTCTATAAAATTTCTCAGATAAGGACACAGGAGTGGGTTGTCATTTCCTCCTCCAGGGGATATTCCAGACCTGTAGACTGAACCTGCATGTCTTGTATTGCAGGTGGATTCTTTACCACTGAGCCGCCAGGGAAGGCCACTACCTACCTTGGAATCACAGCTAATATCCCAATGACTAGTATCTTAATACCTTCTTAAGATGGTCCTTGCATTCAGAAAGATTTTTATTTTTGACTAATCACATTTTAAAATTCACATAAGCCAGTGACTGTTAGGCCGAGATTTGGGTTTGATGATTCTGGAGAAGGTCTGGGGTTTGGATTGTTATTTACCTGTTCCTCTAGTGGTTCTAACATTCAGGTGGGGCTGAGACATCTATGGAGAAGCACTTACAGGTCATCCTCAGTTACTTCCTGCCTCATTCCTACTGAGCTTAGGGGTGAGTATGGGGGTGGAACTCTGAGTTCAAGCCGGGTTATCAAACACTCTTATGACAGTATTGAGGATTTCTTGTGTATTTTAACATCACGCTTTTCAGATACATGAAATCAGTTTGACCTACTGATTTTGTGGAGCAGGTCTCCAGATATGTTAAAGAGGCTCCACAGTCCTACGTGGCTATGTGGAAACCTTTGGGTTCACGGGATGCCAGTTCTTGCTGTAACATTGATGCCAACTCTCCTGTCAGGAGACATACATCAGAGAAAACATACTGGCATCTTTTTTTTCACCTGTGAAATGAAGAGAAAACCAAATATAATCAATATTTGGCTGGGCTTTACTCTCTGAGAAAATTCCATGGGTCAGTGATTATCCTTTTCAAATGACCACAATTATATTGTGCTTCCAGTATCTATATTTGTTTGTTTCTATTTCTTTTTTTTTAGCGGAGAATGTGGAAGTACGTGGGTAACTTGGTCAGAGTTACCTGGCTATGACTGGACGAGCCAAGTCAGTTTCAGATCACAGTGAGTCCTTCTCCCTGGTTCCTCGTGGCTCTCTGCTCAAGCCTCAAGAGAAAGGCTTATTGACACACGGATTGAGAAAACCCCAAATGTCTTCAAATCTCAGGGCATTATTTCTGGCTCATTTGTACAATTCCAGGAGTCTGAATTTATTAATCTATGTTGCATAATACACTAGAATCCCACATTTTAAAAGTTATATGTGTAATATATAATACATATCATATAAAATAGAATAAAAATATTTATAATTGCCTTTCCTAGGATTAGTGAGTAGATGATAACATTGCATACATGGTCTGGATCCTATAAATTTAAGAAAACCAATACAGATTTCCCCTATGACATCCTAAAAATTAATCATAGTACAGTTTGGACATTTTAGGTAAGTAGTATTTGATTTCAAAATATTATTTACTTATTTACAAATATGCACAAGGTTCAAAATTTGGAAGATGTAAATGATTAACAGTAAAAACCTTTTCTTCCATTCCTCTCCCAGCTGCCCATTTCTTCTTCTTGGATTTGCACAGTACTACTAGTCTCTTGTAAAGAGAACTTTTAGTTATAGTATATTTAAGTAGAAATGGAGGATAAAAAGATCTTATTCTCATTGAAAACCAAAAAACCAAAAGTATTTAGTGACAAATGGAGGTAGAAAATGGCATAATCTTTTCTTTTTTTCCTTCTTGTTTCATTGAGACAAAATTAACATACAGCACTGTGTAATTTTAAGGTATATAGAATAGCCTTCCCAAGTGGTAAAGTACCTGCCTGCTAATGTAGGAGATGCAGGGTCAGGCAGATCCCCCTGGAGGAGGGCATGGCAACCCACTCCTATATTCTTGCCTGGAGAACCCCATGGACAGAGGAGCCTGATGGACTATGGTCCACAGGGTCGCAAAGAGTTGGACAAGACTGAAGTGACTTAGCACACACACATACATACAGTATAGTGATTTGATTTACATATATCATGATGTGATTATCACATATTTAGTGAAATCTATCATCTCATATAGACACACAAAGAAGTAGAAAAAAATGATTTTCCTTGTGATGAGAACTCAGAGTTATTCTCTTAACAGCTTTCATGTGGAACATACAACAGTGTCATTATATTCTTCATGTTGTACAGTCCATCCTTGGTACTTATTTATCTTATACTGAAAGTTCTTATAAGCTTTTGACAGTCTTTCTCCGATTTCCCCTCCCTGCACCCCTCAGGACATCATCTCTGAATATAAGTACTGCAATACTCATCACCAAATGACTTTTTTTTGTTTTTGACTGTGTTGTGTGTCATGTGGGAATCTTAGTTCCCCCACCAGGAACTGAACTCATGCCCCTTACATTGGTAGTGCAGAGTCTTTAATCATTGGACCACCAGGGAAGTCCTGCCAAGTTACTTAAAAAAAAAACCCCAAAACTTTAAATTTTATATTGGAGTTAACCAATTAACAATGTTGTGATAGTTTCAGGTGGACAGCAAAGAGATTCAGTCATACATATATATTATCCATTCTTCCCCAACCTCCCCTCCTAGCCAGGTGCCACATAACATTGAGCAGAATTCCCTGTGCTATACAGTAGGTCCTTGTTGGTTATCCATTTTAAATATAGCAGTGTATACTTCCAAATGACTCTTTTCTATCTCTATCAGTGGCTACTCCACTATCGTGCCTTGTCAGGAGATGCTGGAGAAATAGTTGCTCATTTAATTGGCTGTTGGTAGGATGCTGTCTTTCTTATACATCACATCTTCTGTGTCCTTTCTCCTGTTTCTACATCCTCTGTAGAGGGTCTAGTATTAGGCAAGTTGGGCCTCCTGACCTTTGATTTCCCTGCTCCCTGAACACACACCCTACCTTGACTTGGAGAGTCTGGAGTTGCTTGCCTGCATCTCACCATGTGTGCAATCCGGATGCTGCCTCCGCTTGGGGTTGTACTCATGGTGGCACTTTCTCCTGAGATGTGGGGCAGGTGAGGGCTGAGGCGCTTCTCCTGCTGGGTTAAGAGTTGCCTCCTACTTTCCCAGCAGGAAAGAAAGCCCGGTTGGGGTGAGGAAGCAGTTTTTTAGCCACTGCTGCATGTCAAATAGGGCTTCCTATTGCTTTGTTTACCTTCTCGTCTAATTCTGTGATTTGAGTTTCAGGAGGGTGTTGCCAGGTGGCAAATATTCTAGGTGACCGGGAAAGAGGGGAGAAAGGAGAAAGGGCACGAGGGCTCTGTCAGAACCCTGACTTTCATTCCCTCTCATCTTTTCCTTCTTTGATTTCCTTATTTTCAAAAACCCTGAAGAATACGTGAAACGGGCTGGGCTGGACAGGTGGAAGCTAAAAAAGCTGTTTCCTTAGCAACTGTAGCCCTATGAAAGGCTGGCAAGCATTCCTTGTCTCATTTTTCATTTCATTTTCTTCAGTTCCTGAAAGGAGGTCAGATGCTCTGTGTTAAGTTCACATTGCAGTTTTGCTTTGCGGTACCTTCTGTCTCATAGCTGGGGAAGGCAGAGCTTGTGCAAGTCACTGACTGCTTTTGTTTACTTCAGTGAGAAATGATACATCTACACACACAGTCACATTTTGCAGCCAGTTCTCAAAGAATCATAACATAGTCATTTTATTTGTGAAGAGTTCAGAAAGTGTCAGAAGCAAAGGATGCATCAGCTGCACACATATTTGCAGGTCATCAGTCTCGAGTGAGAGCTATTCTGATTTCAAAGTCATATCAATATTTTTGGTAATGGCAAAGGGCACCTTTAAAAAAAATTCGGATTAGTTCCTCACTAATCGATTCCTCTTCTAAAATTATATGTGAGATATAAAATTGAAGTGTATGGTTAATTTCCAGTTTCCAAATTCAATTCAACAATATTTATTGCCTCTCAGATTCACTAAGAACTGCAGGGGATAAGCAGATGTGGTAAGATGGTCTGTGCCCTCAAGGAGTTTCAAATTTAGTAGTGGGAATAAGACAAATACGGCGTAATTACAACTACAAGGGAGAAAGTGATAAATGGTGCAATGCAGTGGTTATCGACCTCGACTGCAGATTGGAATCACCCGGGGAGCTATAAAAACACCGGAGGTTCCTCCCCGGAGGTTCTGATTTAATTGGTCTGAGGGGGGTGTGCAGCCGGGAGACGGGGATTTCAGAATAGCTTGCCAGGTGATTCAAAGACACAGCCAAGGTTAAGAAGTACTGGCAAAGGGCGTCCAAGAGATGTCTCAGAGGACGCATTTTGGCTTGGTTGGGAGCGGAGAAGGCTCAAATGTAGCACTTGAGAAGAACCCTTGAAACGTGGGTGTGACTTCAGTACGTAGAGGAATTGGGGTGTGAAAGGTAACGTCTGAGGAGAAGAGGAGAAACACGAGAACAGTCACGGAAGTGTGAGACCCGGAACCGGAAGTAGGTCTCTATGATCAGCGCGCATCACCTGCGCATGCGCGAGCATCTTAAATACGGGAGAACTCAAGCTAAGAGGCAGATGGAGTAATAGAGACCGTGGGGTAAGTAAGGCGAGAAGGACCCTGAGCTCAAGGTGGACCTGGTTCAAGTTTGGTCTTTCTGCTTTTAATGCTTCCTCGAGCTCTTTGGGACTTTGAGTCTATTTGTGATGGAAGAGGAGTCTAGCAGAAGACGAGAAAAAGAGCTATTTGTGGGAGAAAGTGTGAATTCAGTATCAGACAATATCGCCATCTTTTAGATTCAGGAGGAACGTTGAAGATAATTCAGTTATGTTTGTTTTCCAGTAGAGGAGGCCCTAAAGGAACCGACCTGTGACAACTACCTGATTAGTTAGTGAGCTGTCATGATTCTGAGGTCAGCGGGGTGTCCAGGTGGAGATGTCCAACGGGCAGTTTACAGGCAGGTCTGAGGCTGAGGAGAGAGGTCAGGGAGAGAAGTCCAGTTCTGAGAATAATTTGCAGTGAGGACTTGAGGGTGAGGGAGGCATGTGGAAAGGAAAGGGAGAGTGATATTTAGATGAAAAGAAAATTTGAAACCAACAAAAGAGGCATAGAATTAGCATCTGAGAAATAAAAGGAGATTGAGAAGAACTCAGTGGTACAAAAACCAAGAAAGAGTGTTTTGGGGAGGAGGGGTGCAAAGTGCTGCGCAAAGTGCTGTGGGTGGAGAGGCTGGAGCTTCCAGGCTGAGTGGACTCTCCTCTGCTTGGCTTGTCTGTGTAGTGGCTGGTGGGTTATGAATGAATGGCGTTGTTGAAGTTACTGCAAGCTCTTTTCCCGGGCTGGAGAACCCTTCTCCAGGTCTCACTTGAGTCATTTCTCATCTATCAAAACACAAACCGGTTGCGGTGAAAACCGGACAGACTCCTGTGTTTTTGAGGAGAAAAACAGCCTCCGATTCTCCAATTTCAAGTCAGATCCATGAAAAAATGACATTCCATAATACAACCTTGAAAAAGAAAATGAATAACTTATAAATTAGGCTGTAATTAGCTGTCTTTGCACTGTTTAAGTCATTTACAAGTATAAGCCAACCAATGGGGGTTGTGAGTCTGTGAATAGATTATGGGTATCATAGTTGCTATAGAGGTCAAGATAAAGAATGAGTGAGGTGCTGGGGGTGGAAAAAAAAGGCAAGAACTCTGGATTTTCCTCTTGGGGAGTGGAGGCAGCCTGCTCTAAGTTGTTTAGCAGTTAGCTCAGCAGTGAGAATACCGAAGTCATTAAGGCCCCCACAACCCCCACAGCTGCCCAGAAAGAGTTTATGAATAGGGACAGACACTATCAACAAAAGGAGAAATGCTTTAATTATTATTCACAGCTTCTTGATTAGCGTGAAAGAAGAGAGTGAAAAAGCTGGCTTAAAATTTAACATTCAAAAAACTAAGATCATGGCATCTGGTTCCATCACTTCCTGGCAAATAAATGTGGAAAAAGCGGAAACGGTGGCAGATTTTCTTTTCTTGGGCTCTAAAATCACTGTGGATGGACTGCAGTCACAAAATTAAAAGATGCTTGCTCCTTGGAAGAAAAGCTGTGACAAACCTAGACAGCATATTAAAAAGCAGAGACATCACTTTGCCAACAAAGGTCTATCTAGTCAAAGCTATGGTTTTTCCAGTAGTCATATACAGATGTGAGAGTCAGTCCATAAAGTAGGCTGAGCATGGAAGAATTAATGTTTTTGAATTGTGGTGCTGGATAAGACTCTTGAGAGTCTCTTGAACAGCAAGGAGATCAAACCAGTCAATCCTAAAGGAAATCAACCCTGAATATTCATCGGAAGGGCTGATGTTGAAGCTGAAGCTCCAATACTTTGGCCACCTGATGTGAAGAGCCAACTCACTGGAAAAGACCCTGATGCTAGGAAAGATTGAGGGCCAGAGGAGAAGGGGACGACAAAGGATGAGTTGGTTGGATGGCATCACCAACTCAGTGGACATGAGTTTGAGCAAACTCTGGGAGATAGTGAAGGACAGGGAAGCCTGGTGTGCTGCAGTCCATGGAGTCTCAAAGAGTTAGACACGACTTAGTAACTGAACAGAAGCATCATTCACTAATCTCCGAGGGCCTTGTGCTATTCAGAATTAACATACTCTCTGTAATAAAGGTTTAACACCTGGTTTGATGTAGCTGTGCTCATCCACAGATGTGCAGCATCTTTCTGAGGGCCAGGAAGGAGAAATATACCAGAGTCACATCCCCTCCAGTCCTTAGAGTCATCTGGTACACCTCCCACCCCAATGTACGAATTACCTCATGGATCCCTGACAAGGGCAGCCTAATCTAGCATGTTTCTAATGATGAAGAGTTCATCATCTAATAAAGCACCTCATTTTGTTTTTAAGTGGTTTTTATAGTCTCCAGGAAATTTTGCCACATGTTGAAATCTACCTTCCTATAGCATCAGTCTTGCACCTTGTCCTAGGTCTTATCTCTTTTAGAGTCTGTCATTCCCCTCAAGCTCTTTCTTTATTAACTATTGAATGTGTATTCTACAACTGGAGTCATTTTCATTTGTTTTATAATTTTAAAAATAGAAACACAAAATTGTACTCAAACTAAAATTCTTTGATAGGATGTCTATGTCCATTGGGGGCCCTCCATCCTTTTAAAAGAAAGGGACCTTGAAGTCAACACAACATTAGTTACTTGCTTTCCTAGATAAGCTTAAACAGCCTAGGCTACTCGTAGTAGTTTTCCTGAATTAAAAATGTCTAGTGTCTTTGACAAATGTCTGTCTGTGCAAGGACTTCCATTCCTGTGCTGGACCTATTGAGTGGAGCCAGTCTACAGCAGGAAGTAATGGCACCACTTTTTTCAGTGGTGAACTTAGGAGATGTCTGAGCGCTCAGAAAACTTAACAGTTGTCACTTATGGAGGTCCATTTGCACTCAAATCTCTGAATTCTTTTTCATCATCATCTTAGAGAGAAGGGACCATGCTAAATACTGTTTTCCGATAGTAAGGTATCTGGTAGTCACAGGTGAGCACTTGGCAAATTCCTGCTGAGCTGACGTGAATGGAATCTGCTTCAATAGGTTTCCCCTTTTGCCTGAAGTCACATTTTCCTAGGGGAGTACTGGTGGGGTTCCTTTCCATAAAACAAGAAAGACATCTTTTGATAATCTAATTCTGTGGGATGTATTTGGATTCTCCAGCAGTTCTTTGCAAGACTAGGTCAAGAATGCTGAGAGATGTTATTAGAAAACATTATTTTTTGAAATTGATAATACAAAAGGGAGAAAAGATGGGATAAGCAGCTAGCGAGCAGACATAGTAGGTCAGGAATCTATGTTAGCGTGTTCCTCAGAGTAGCAGAAACTCAGTATCTGTTTCCAAAATGCTTACCTTTTTTTTTTTTTTTCAATCTGGGTTCTTCTGCATCTTTAGTATACCTGGATGACTGTTTTCACCCACATTCATTTATCAGATAATTAACACTTTTTTTTTTCTTTTGGCAACAAGGATGAAGAGATATGAAAATAAGTTGCAAATGACTTTTTTCATGTGTGGTTTTTCAGGGCATTTTTCCTGACTCTCTGACATAAGTTTAAATGTAGTATGACTTGATATGGGAGACCAATATAAATTAGACACTACTATTTGTTTTTAAAGCTTTATTTATTTATTTTTGGCTGTGCTTCATCTTCATTTCTTTGCATGGGCTGTCTCTAATTGTAGTGAGCAGGGGCCACTCTTTGCTGTGTTGCACAAGCTTCTCATTGCAGCGATTTCTTTTGTTTTGGAGCACAGGCTCTAGGCGTGTGGGCTTCAGCAGTTGTGGCTCCTGGGCTCTAGAGCACAGGCTCAGAAGTTGGGCGCATGAGCTCAGTTGTGCCGTGGCAGGTGGTATGTCACAGACCAGGGATTGAACTGGCATCCCCTGCACTAGCAGATGGATTCTTATCTTCTGCACCAGGGAAGTCTGACACTGCTCTTTTTATTTTAACAAATATCTTGATCATATTCAGCCCTATTGCATTTATCCCAATAGGCAGTTCTTGCTAGTATCCCTTGGCTGGTATGGATTCATGAGAAGTACCACCACCACCCGAGTTCCTGGGTACCGGATACATCTGTAAGTCCCTCTCTGTCCATTCTCGGCAGCCACTCTGTCAATCTACTTAATGATTGTTCCTCTTGGCTTTTTTAGTAGGCATTGATGTAGATTAATGGTAGAAGTTTTATGTACAAATAAAATTTGACATGATTTTCAAATGTTGGGTTGGCATTTAGTGGATACTTCTGTGCTTCCTCTGTAAATTGTAGGGCTGTTAATTTACTGAAAGGCCAGTCCTTGGAAGGAAAGCCAGTGACAAAGTAGCTCTCCTGGTCCCCTTCACTTTTTTCTGAGGCGTGACTTTTCCTACCATTTCAAAGAAGGGACAGCTTAGTCAATGGCTGTCATCTGGATGTCAGGATTTTGGAGAGGTGAACAAAAGGAAAGAGTGTGAAAAAGAATGCAGGGGTTGTTTAAACAGAAGACTGTAGAGTCTATGACTGTGTAAGAGAAGAGAGGCAAGTTTGGTAAGCAGACATATGAGTTGTGTCTGACTCTTTGTGACCCTATGGATCGTAGCCTGTCTGGTTCCTCTGTCCAAGGGATTCTCCTGTCAACAATGTTGGAGTGGGTTGCTGTGCCCTCCTCCAGGGGATCTTCCCGACCCAGGGGTCAAACCCGTGTCTCTTGCAGCTGCTGCATTGGGGGGTGGGTTCTTTACCACTAGCACCACCTGGGAAGCCCAGACATCTGAGGCTTTTAGACAGATTAACAAAATATCCTCTCTCTGGCCAATGTTGTGGTGAAGACTTCTTGCCTACAATGGAGTGTGGCTTGAATCCAGATATTCTTGAATTTTCATGAGTAGATTTAGATGAGTTTGGGGGAGAGCCAAGGCCTTTTTTTCAAGGTCTATTTCCAGTGTCTTTTTTTTTTTTTCCCCACAAAGCCTTCTCCAATTCTCCTGAAGATGGCCCCTCTGTCTTTGAATGTCCTAGAGCATTCAGTATCTCATTTTGTTTAGACATTTTCCCTCATTACTCTTCGTCTCCTTTGCTGGAATGGATGCCCCCTGAGGGCAGGGCTGACCTCTCATCAGCTGTGTGTCTTCTGCTGCTCTTAGTGCAGGAGGCACCCTCCAGATGCTGGAGTCGAGTTGTGTAGACTGGGATCGAAAGGGTGGGAAAGAAAGCAGGTCAACTCTGAAAGCCTCTTGCTTTTTCAAGAGCTGGAGATCACTCCAGAGGCCACCCCGGGGAAGGAGCCGGCTGTGTCATGATGCGAAGGAGCTGCTTTCTTGGACGGCTGTGAAACCCTGCCAGGGCATCTTCAAGTGGATGACTCCTCAGAATCCTCAGTGCTCTTGGGCATGGCTAGACTCTGAGGAAGAAGGTGACTCTGTAGAGTAGTTAGCAAACATTTAACCTCCTAGTGCTGAGGGTAGGAAAGGAGAAAGCCTGGGGGCTGAGGCCAGCTCAGGGTACCAGGAAAATAGGTCAGAATTCTGGATGTTTAAAGACAGTGACATCCTTCTTTAGGTAAAGTCTAGCAGATTGAGTGGGTGTCCCGTCTCTCCTTTATTTCCCAAACCCTCTCAACTACGCTGATCTGTGGAGTCCTCCAATAGAAGGGTTTTATCTTATTCATCCCTGAGTGCCTGACACTGTGGGAGTGGAGTGGCGATCCATCCACTCCAGTTACTACAATAACGTCCATGTTCCTGCTTCTGCTTTGATATTGTCATTCTGTCAATAAATGCTTGACTCTTTAAGGACTGCTCTTGTTTTTGAATTTCTAAAGTGCCTAGCACAATGCCTTATGCCAGTTAGGTTTGTTTTAAAAAAACTATAACAATACATTTTCAATAAAACTATTATTTCACAAATGCTTTTAATTTTATATACTAATTAAAAATCAGAAGCATTTCATTTTTAGCATTCTTCTACTTAATTTTATTCTATTATTTGATATTTATAAAACATTACTATGTAAAAAAATGATAGTTTAAAAATCATGAACCACCACTTAATCTAAGAGGTATAATGTTATTAAAAACTTCTATTTTGCTGTATATTTTTCTCCTCCTCCAAACCCTGCTTCTGTTCCATAGATAACAATTCCCTTAACACTCCTGTTTATCAGTCCATTGCATTTCATCTTAAGTACAGTTTTATCTCAATGTGTATATGCTTACACAGTGTACTATTTAGTTGCATTTGTTTTTAAGTTTTATTTAAAAAAAAAACTATCATCTTACATTTAGGTTTCTGAAATTTTCTTTTCTCTACTTGAAGTTATGTTTCCAAAATGTATTCATGCTTTTGGATGTAGTTATAATTCATTAATTTTCATTGCTACATTATATTCTATGTTATGAAAACACTACAGTTGTTTCATCTTCTTGTTGATGGGCCTTTGGCTTGTTTATTGTTTTTGCTATTATACTTTATGGATGTGAACCAAGAGCAGTAGTTTGGGGGCATATCCACTTAGGAATGAGAGCTTCCTGGTGGCTCAGATGGTAAAGAATCTGCCTGCAATGCAGGAGGCCTGGATTTGATCCCTGGGTTGGGAAGATCCCCTGGAGAAGGGAATGGCAATCCACTCCAGTATTCTTGCCTGGAGAAGCCCTTGGACAGAGGAGCCTGGTGGCCTAAGTCTATGGGGTCGCAAAATCAGACATGACTGAGTGACTAACACTAACTAACTAACTAACCACTTAGGAATAGGGTCTGTTAAGTGTTCGACCTGGCCAGACACTGCCAATCTGTTTTCCAACGTGGATTAGCACTTATTCTTCCACCAGCCAGCTATGAGATTCCCCGTGTCTGCTTTATCCACAGCCCTTACTATTGGCAGCCTTAGCTTTTCTTCCTTTTTCTGTTTCTGTGCTTTATCACGCGGATGAGATTCAGGGTAGATTTTGCAACTTTGCTTGTTGAAATACATTGATCAGAAGTTCCACAGATGTCAGAGCAACAGAATTTTAGAGCTTGCTGGGATTTTGTAGAATAGATTGTCTGAGAGAACCAAGGACCAGAATGCAGGAGGTTGCATTCTCTCTCTGTGCGTATATACACACCATCTCTCTGTATCTATATTATCTATATCTTTAGCATCTATAAGGGCTTCCGTGACAGCTCTGTTGGTAAAGAATTTGCCTGTAATGCAGGAGACCCTGGTTCGATTCCTCAGTCAGGAAGATATGCTGGAGAAGGGATAGGCTACCCATTTCAGTATTCTTGGGCTTCCCTTGTGACTTAGCTGGTAAAGAACCTGCCTGCAGTGTGGGAGACCTGGGTTCGATTCCTGGGTTGGGAAGATCCACTGGAGAAGGGAAAGGCTACCCATTCCAGTATTCTGGCCTGGAGAATTCCATGGACTGTATAGTCTATGGGGTCGCAAAGAGTCAGACACGACTGTGCGAGTTTCATTTACTTATCATCTGTATCTATATATTTAATCTATGCCTATATATTTAATATACATCCATATATATTATATATATGGATATATATATATATAAAAGGAGAAAGGAGATGGCAGCTCACTCCAGTATTCTTGCCTGGAGAATCACATGGACAGAGGAGCCTGGTGGGCTACAGTCCATGGAATCTTAAGAGTTGGACACAACTTCATGACTAAGCCATCCATATATATTTAATCTATCTATTATATGTATATCATTTATTTCTATCTGTATCTTACAATTGTTTATGTTATGTATTATAAAAAACAAACATAATGATGTGTTAATATTATTGCAGTTACCATTCAGGAAAGGAGGGGAGCAGGAAAGGAAAAGAAGGATGAAAGTGGTGCAGGCTGGCAAATTTACTAGTCTCTGCCCCACTAAAGGGATTGTGGGTTGTGGGGTCATTCATTACCAGTTGGTGAACATCATGCAAGGGGACCCGTGTGTGTGCATGTATTTGTGTGTGTGTACATGTGAGTGTGTGTACATGTGTGTGTTTGAGGAAGATGTGTCTGTGAAAGAAGAGTACAGATGAGAGAAATTTCTGGAGTTTATCAGTAATCACAGATTTGGGAAGGTAGAGAACCAAAGAGGAGAGAAGATTCTAGTGCTATTGTGATTACCCATGCATTCTTTTATAGGTCACTGAGAAATATAATAAAGGATTTGAGTCATCTCTGAAGTCCTGTTGGAGACCTTGACATGTTTTCTTGAACTTGACAAAACTTTGTGATGGAACCACATGGAGTGCAGAACATTTCATTATTGTATTTACACATATCGTAACAACTCGGCTTCCCAGGGGGGCACTTGTGGTAAAGGATCCGGCTGCCAACGCAGGAGACACAAGTGGAGTGGGTTCAGTCCCTGGGTCGGGAAGATCCCCTGCAGAAGGAAGTGGCACCCACTCCAGTATTCTTGCCTGGGAAATTCCCTGGACAGAGGAGCCTGGTGGGCTGCAGTCCATGGGGCTATAGAGAGTAGGCCATGACTGAGCGGCTGAACACAGCACATATCCTAAAAACTCTAAGCACAATAGGTTGAGAAAAACCAACTTGTCGTGATGATCATTGCCATGGTCTCACTTAAAGAATAAGATATAAATGCTGCATGCACAAAATATAAGGGAGAGTTGCCTTTTCAAGTACCACTATCTCCTTATAACCAACAGTTCCCTTTTAAAACATTTTTTTAATATAAAATATAGTATCCACTGAACCCTGGATGTATGTCAACTAAGAAAAGACAAAGAAGTAGAAATACTCTTCTACTGAATCTCAACATTAGCTTTTGGTTTCAGGTGTAATAGTGTCATCGTGATCGGCAACGTCATTTGAATTTATTTGCACTTCTGGGCATTTTGGAATTCTCCTGTGCCTTGTGAATTAGAACTCGGTTGTATTTAGCTGGGCTGACACATTCCTTGTCAAATCCACTAACTCAAGCCAAGTTGTAACAACATTTCTCGATATTCCTCTTAGGGACTATATATCTATTTGTTTGCTTATTTAATGTGACACTTCTTTAGTGGCTACTCTTTCTATTTCTGGTTGTAACAGGAAATCCTTCTTTTGTACAGTGAGCAATAAAAAAAAAAATCTACTCTTTGGATATTTAAATCACTGCATTCACTTAATACATGTCTCTTTTAACCTATAATAGAGGTATAAAAATATGGGCCCCTGGAGTTCAGGGGAGAATGGATACATGTATATGTATGGCTGAGTCCTTTTGCTGTTCACCTGAAACTATCACAACATTGTTAGTTGGCTATACTTCAATACAAAATAAAAACTTTAAAAAATGCCACCAAGTTTTTTGGGACTTCCCATCTGGCACCCCTTGAGAAGCATCATCTTAGATAATGCTCTCAGGGCGACTGGTCCTGTTCCAAGATCTCCCTTTTCATTTCTAAAATGTCAGGTGCTATAGCAGAGAGAATCCCTTACCGAACTCAATTTCTAACCTCCACTTAGCCTAGAATTCCCTGCCTTGAGAAACTCCATTTTGCAGTGGCAGTCCCCTTGTTTCTCTTCACAGACAGTTTCTCTGTTGCCTCTCCTTCCACCAATCTGTCAGACAGTCACCGATTTTTCTTCCCTGGCGCTGCACTGTTACCAGTAATTGCAGAAGCCATTAATAACATGGGTGGGAGGGGGCGAGAGGGAGAGGGAGGCGAGCCACAAAGGGAGTCAGCATTGCACACAGCCCACAGGCTTTCCCTCCCACACATATGATTCACTGTTGTTCCCCCCTCACGTGGGAAAATGTGGTCCTGCTGAAAACACACCTGGAAGGCAGCTCTGCCTCAAAGATATCACATATGCATATTAATAACACACACTTTGTCATGCCTAGAGTTGTTTTTAACCAAGTGAGCTGAAATACACCAGCCACTTTCTCATCTCCTTCTGTGTGCTGCTGGATCCCTAAGTATGGGCTTGGGTGGCTCCTGCCTCCAAAAGAGGAGGCACAGGGAGGAATTAATTCCTTAGGACCGAAATGGAGAGGGAAGGAAGCTTCGCTGGATGAAATTAGTCCATCTTCCAGGAAGACTGAGGGAAGAGTTTCAGCACAGGAAATGTCCCCACGTGTCAACAAGAGGGAGCGCAGGCACAGGAATGGAGAAGGACCTGGAAAGGAAAGTCAGAGGCAGACAAGAGAATATATGAGAAAAGGTCTTTAAAGATGTTAGTTGCTTCGTTGTGTCTGACTTTTTGTGACCCCATAGACTGCAGCCCACAATGTTCCTCTGTCCTTGGGATTTCCCAGGCAAGAATATTGGAGTGAGTTGCCATTTCCTTCTCCAGGGGATCATCCCAACCCAGGGATGGAACTCCGATCTCCTCCATTGTAGGCAGAGTCTTTACTGTCTGAGCCACCAGGGAAGCCCAAAGGTGCACAGGGAGGTCTTAAACCCAGGGATGACTTTCTGCCATCCTGTCTGCCATCTCCCAGTTTGCTAAAGGACTTCACAGTTTTCTTATATGAGAACAGCTTACCTATTTTAACTGAGATGAGTGAAAGGTTGAATTTCTCAGAACAATTTAGTGTTGTCTACCAATCCAGTTCCCACCCCCTGGGGTCCGTTGCTGCAGAAGCACAGGTGATGCTTTGGGCTCGGCAGTGAGCCACACTGGCTAATGGATATTTGGCTTCCCTTTGTTAGACCAGCTCAAGATGCTGGTGTGGTCTTCCTCAATGGCTTGTTAGTTGGTTGGAACATGCTGCTAATGAGACCGAAGCTAATGTCTCTGAAAACTGGTGGTTTAACTTTATGTAGAAGAAAATGTCTTCCATGTTCACAGGATTTACTCACAAGGAGAAGAACAAGAGAGGGCCACCAGCCCCAGTGGAAAACCATGGACAGAGCCTAAGCAGGTCCTGTGTTTCTTAACACCTATTCCTTTTTTTCCATTTGGAAAGAAAGACCCTGTGACCTGTCACTTCTTCCTTCAGCAGTCCTCTAATATTCTCAGTGTTTTTAGACTCTTCCCACCCTAATCAGTGTACACAAGATGGCCAATTGGATTTCTATTCAGGTTTCTTTAATCAGTGGCCTCGAGATTAAAACCCAGTGCTTTTGTACTTAACATCTAATGGGTTTGATCCTGGGTTTTGCTTCTAATTTTGACCCTTAATCCTTCTTATCACTGAATGTTTCAATCAAATTGGACGATCCATTAGCCCTTGGACTATTTTCCATTTTTCTTACCTCTGCATTCCTTATGCTGATATTACCCCTGGTGGAAACACCTTTCCCCATTTCTGTCTCTGAACATTTTTCCATTTCAGGGCACTGTTCAAATGTCACCAGTTCCAAGAAAAAGTTTCTGTTCTCACAAATGAAGACAAACTCTATCCTCTTAAGTGTCTCTTGTGCTTGGTTTGTATCTCTTTTAGGACATGTATGATTTTTAAAATATAATCATTTATTCCTTCAGTAAATATTAATTGAATTAGAAGTGCTAAACACTATGGTACATGGAAAGTCAAATATGAACATATGTAACCTCACGTTAGTTAAAGATACGCTGGTTGCTCTGGGAAACAGACCCCCAAAGCTTAGTGATTTAACATGACAGTCCAACCTGGTGCTACTGGTTGACTGGAGGCTCGTCTCTTTTTGGTGGTTCAAGGACTTTGTTAGTTTTATCTGTTGACTTTAGTTTTATCTGTCTTCTCTATTATCTGTAATATATACAACAAGTTAGTTGCATTAGAAATTAGCCCCAAAACTGTTGGCTTAAGAAAACATTTACTATTTCACAAATGCTGTGGGTCAGGGATTTAGGAGAAGTTTAGCTGGGTAGTTCAGACTTTGGGGTTTCTCATGAGCTTATAGTCAAGCTGTTGTCTGGGGCTGCAGGCATCTGAAGGCTTGACTGGGGCTGGTGGATCCATTTCCAAATGACTCATTTACAGTCCTCACCAACTGCCCATTGAGTGTGCTTATGGCTACACACTCCAGTAGTCCTGCCTGGGTAATCCCATGGACAGCAAAGAATCAGACATAACTTAGTGACTAAACAACAACAACAATGGCCTGATAGCTGGCTTCCCCCAGAGAGAGAAACCCCAGAGAGCACAAGAGTCTGATTCAATTCCAGAAGTGAGTCCCTAAGTTCAGCTCACCTTTGAGGGGGTGAGAACCAAGCTCTGACTTTTAAGGCAAGGGTATAAAGAATCTATGGACCTATTATTCTCTTTTTCACTGAGGGCTTGTGGGATCTTAGTTCCCCAGTCAGGAGTAGAACCCGGGCTCTCGACAATGAAAGTGTGGAGTCATAACCACTGGAGTGTGTGTGTGTGCTCAGTTGCTTTAGTCGTGTCCGATTTTTGTGACCCTATGGGCCATAGCCTTCCAGGCTTCTCTGTTCGTTGGATTCTCCAGGCAAGAATACTGGAGTGGGTTTCCATTTCCTCCTCCAGGGGATCTTCCTGACCCAGGGATCGAACCTGCATTTCCTGTGTCTCCTGCATTGGCAAGCAGATTCTTCATTACTGAGCCACCAGGGAAGCCCCCATAACCACTGGACCACCAGGGAATTCCCTGTGGACCAGAGCATGGGACCTATGCTCCTTCAGTTCTGTGGGGCTCTGTCATCTCCTAGAGCCTAGATCCTTCAGCTTCCAGCAGATGGAAGTGGAAAGCATGGAGAAGGTACTCCAGCTTCTTAAAAACACTGATCTGATAGTGACACATATGACGACTGTCCTCCCTTCAGTGGGGAGTAGTACATGGCCACCTCTGGATTCAAGGGTGACTGAAAAATGCCATCTGGGCTGGGCAGTCATTTCCCAGTGACAGCCCTCTATACCTGCCACCTTTCCCAAATGTTAGCTTCTTCCAGGCAGGAACCGTCTTGTCCTTTGTGTCCCTCATTATACAAATAGCACAGACCTTGCATGAAAGAGGTGCTTTTTAAATATTTCATGAACAAATGAATCCATGAAGGATGGGATGGTAGCATTATTTTTCCGTATATTTCAAAAGGTAAACCTAGGCTTGCTTCTGTCTAGAATCCACATCAACTCTGCTACTTAAATCCTCTTTATAGCTGAGCTGTGACATATGTGTCTATGTTCAGAACTATCTAGGCATCATGGTTCTCTTGTTATTTCTTATGAATTATTTATCTTCCCTCCTCTGAACTTTCTTCAAATGGCACATTGCAAAGGACTAGTTCTTTACTAAAGAATATTATATAAAGGCAAGAATGTTCAAAGCTTCTCTGCATCACTACACAAACAATTCAAGCAAGATGCTGCCAGATAGTGAAGAGATGGGATCACAAGGTAGCAGAGATAAGAAATAAATTGTCATAGCAACCAGAAGACCTCAGTTGGGAGGACTGTACTTCAACTTAAAAGGTAGTTCTAAGAGCTCAAATATACACAAAGAAATGGCTAATTGCATAAAGATGTCATTCAAATACAGGAGAATCTATTTAAACTTTTCTGAGTGAATATAATTTGGAAACATAATGTGGGAAAGTACGAAATAAGAGCATGAATGAGCTTTCACCATAACGTTTAATAAGAACAATAATTTATGATAATTGTTGAATACTATTTACTTACCAAAAAATAAGATATTGTTCATTTGGGAATTACAATGATGTTGCATGGTTGGTGTAGAAAAATTGAGGTGGGAGGTAGGCTCAAGAGGAAAGGCATATATGTATACATATAGTTGATTTACTTTGCTGTACAGCAGAAACTAACACAACATTGTAAAGCAATTATAGAAAAAAGAAAAATTTAAAAGTGCAGAAAACAAGAAAGGGGACGAAAAAAATCACCCTGCCACTCCGAGTAATTTAAAAATGTGTTTAGTGTATGTATAAATATGTGCAAGCATGCTATTCGCTTCAGTTGTGTCCAGTTCTTTGCAGCCCTGTGGACTGTAGCCCACCAGGTTCTTCTGTCCACGGGATTCTCCAGGCAAGAATACTGGAGTGGGTTGTCATGCCCTCCTCCATGGGACCTTCCTGACCCAGGGATGGAACTCGTGTCTCTTATGTCTCCTGCATTGGCAGGCAGGTTCTTTACCACTAGAGCCAGCTGGGAAGCCCATGTATATATATACCTATATATCTGTTTCAATCATATGTATATTAAAAATTGAGATTATGTATTTTTCATTTAGTACTTTGATTTTACTTACATTATCTCATAACATTTCCCCATTTCTTTCATATTCTTTAAAACATTTAGAATTACTGCATATTTCATAATTTAGATATATCATTATTTTATCTAACTATTGCTATAATGTTTGACATCTCAATTGTTTCCATACTTTTGGTATCATAAATAATTTTATAACATTGTGGTGTAAGCAATATTTGTCACAGAGTGGGTGCTGGATAAGGGTTTGATGAATAAACTACAAGATACAAATCTTTTGGCACATCTCTGATGACTGATATTATGTTCCTAAAAAAATGAATTATTATCAATTATCTAGAAGATTTATTAAGGTTCATTTTGAGTATTTGGAATAAACTTAGCTTCTAATACCTGTGTTGTAGACTCTCCTATGTGTACAAGTAATAGTTTGCAAAACATAGGTGAGGGAGCTGGAACCATCCCGGGTACAGAATCTGATCGGTCAGAGGCATCTGCTGGTGTTTGGTGTCTTTTATTACTGCCCACAGGAAAGCCTTCCATGTGTGGGGGGCTTCAGATTTGATCAGGTTGTGACCCCTACAACCATCCTGCAAGGCCAGTAGGCCAATCTCCCACCCCCCACACCCCCAGCCCATTTTGCAGCAAAGGAAAGGAGACTCAATTTGTGAGTTAAAATTCAGCCCAAGGATCTGAAGCTCATCTGGTCTCTTTTTTCTAGAACACATGCCAAAGACCCAAGACCCTTATGTATTGGCTCCTGTTTCTCAAGACCGTCCTTCAAAGATAAATTGGACCAGCATGGAAGGCTAATCTTTTAATTTTATTTTTAAAGATTTTTTTAAAAATGTGGACCGCTTTTTAAAGTCTGTATTGAATTTGTTACAGTGTCGTTTCTGTTTTATGTTTTTTGGCCACAAGGCACCAGGCATGCGGGATCTGAGCTCCCAGACCAGGGATCGAACCTGCACCTCCTGCACTGGAAGACGAAGTCTTCACTACTAGACTACCAGGGAAGTCCCAGATCTTTTAAATTGTGTGGCCTGTTTCTCATTATTAGGAGTCTTGAGGGACTTGCTGTTATGATTATTAACCTGTAAGGCTTTTTTTATGACAGTAGAAGTTGTAGCTTTTTCAGTTTTCATCCTCAAACTCTTGGAAATGACTGTGATGCCTGGTTTCCTTTTGCTATAAGGATGAGAGGGAGAAACAGGCATATAGCAAACAATTCAAAAAAATCCTTTTTAAAAAAGCTTTGTCTTCATAGAAAATAGAGCAAAATTTCACAAAACTATTATAGAGGCAGTTTAGCATAATGAGGTCTCAGTGCCTTAAGGAATGCAGCCTTCCTCTGCCAGCCCTTGGCAACCTGGGCGGGGGTGGGGGGGTGGAGGAGACTAGTGACCACTCCCAGGTTCACTTTAGGGGAAAACAGGCCGCTTTTGGACTTCCCCGTTAGTAACACCTGATTGAACCCTCAGGTTAGGCTTGAAAGATGTCAAGAGAATGTGTGAATTAGGTGTTTAAAATTAGGTGTCTCTGACTGCACAGTAGAAATGTCTGGGGAGATTAGAAAAATGTATGGGTGTCTGGCCCCACCCTTGATAATTAAAATAAGCATCTCCTGGAATAGGAGCAGTCATCAGTAGTTCGTGAAAGCTCTCATGTGATTTTGATGTGCAGCGGGAGTTGAGATTTAGTAATTTAAACTCTGTGAGCATCTTCCCACAGGGTAGAGGTGGATGGATAAGAAGATTCAACAGGTGGGCAGATGGGAGGTGAGTGGATGAAAACAGTTCCCCAAAGGTTTCTCTGAGTTATTGGGGACTATGGATTTTAAATATTTTAAAAATTAAGTGTTAACCCCTCCCTCCCCCTCATTACCTGCAATCACTGGGCCATCTTTTATATCAAGAGGATGCTGTGAGTCTCCATTGAAGACCCTGGGGAAGCAACACAGGCCCCCTCCAAATTACTAACCTCCTCATCTAGACTTTAGCATCCCGTTAGACTGTTTCCCTTGAGGTGCCATTCATCCCCTGCATTACAGAAAGCTTTTCTAGTGACTAAATTATAATAATTGGTTTACCAGGTACCAAAAAGTTTTGAAATCTAAAAGCCAGACAATTAAGGGTTGAAAAGGCAAATATTTCCAAGCTAGACCTAGGCTTTGAAGCAACTGACAACTGAAATTCTCAAAAATGTCTTTATAAAATAATGTCACAAGTAAGTAGATTGCAAGTCTCATCACCTTTAATCCCAATGCCATCCACATACAAAGCCTTCCTGAGCTCATGGAAGACACACCTTAGGCTCCAGTGGTCTACTTTTCACAATTGGAAGGGCAGGAAAATAAGCTGTGACTTGAAAAAGTACATAGTGACTCCCTCCCCAGCCTCTGGATCTCAGCACTATGGGCTCAGCAGCCTAGCCTTCTTTGTTTCTGGAAAATGGGGAACAAATTTGACCTGGGCTGCACGTAGCTGCAAACAGATGTGGGCAGACAGCTCCCACCCCTCCTCTCGCTGCCCCACCCTCTCCCCTCCTGGGCTTGTTCTCCATTGTTTTCAATCAGGGCATTATTTTTCTTAAATATCATTTCTCCCATCTCTAGGGATATTGCATAGAAACTTACTAATGAGAGTCTTATGTGATGTCACCATGGCTCTTGCAAGTGTTGGGTGATTTGCTTAGTTTATCAGACATCCAGAAGCTAACAAGTAACAGGCATGTATGGGAGTATTTAGTGTTTCCCAGCATAGCAAGAAATCTTCCAAAGTGCAAGGAGGAAAAGCCAGCTTGTGCTTCAGTTGCTTGATTTCAGCACCTCTTGACCTCATCATCTCACTATTTTGAGGCACCTAATTCAGTGTCATTGCAATTGCTGTGAAAACAGCTCTCCAGGAAGTCACACCACGAAAAGGAACACACCAGGTGGCTCCTTTCATAGTGTTGCTGTGGTGATCCCTTTACTGAAAAAAAAAACAACAAGGAAACAGCTTCACTACCCTGTTATTCATCCTCCATCCCCAGAAACTTAGAATTTTATACACACATACACACACCACACAGAACATCTGATATTAAAAAAAAAAAAATCAGAGTTGTTGATGCAGAAATGACTTACTTTCAACACCTGCCAAGGGGTGGAGCTGCAGAACCACAAACCACGGTGGTCCTGTTTTCTATCCTGTCAGGACTGCTTTCATCCAGGATCTAGGCTGCTGCTGCTGCTGCTAAGTCATATCAGTCGTGTCCGACTCTGTGCAGCTCCATAGATGGCAGCCCAACAGGCTCCTCCGTCCCTGGGATTCTCCAGGCAAGAACACTGGAGTGGGTTGGCATTTCCTTCAATGCATGAAAGTGAAAAGTGAAAGTGAAGTTGCTCAGTCGTGTCTGACTCTCAGCGACCCCATGGACTGCAGCCTACCAGGCTCCTCTGTCCATGGGATTTTCCAGGCAAGAGTACTGGAGTGGGGTGCCATTGCCTTCTCCGAGGATCTAGGCAGATCCACCTTTTTTCTTTTCAAACTGGAGTATAGTTGATTTACAATGTTTTGCGGGTTTCATGTGTACAGCACAGTGGTTCAGTTAAACATATATCTATACACACACACACACACACACACACATATAGTTTTTCAGATTCTTTGCTCTTATCAGTTCAGTTTAGTCGCTCAGTCATGTCCGACTCTTTGTGACCCCGTGGACGGCAGCACACCAGGCTTCCCTGTCCATCACCAACTCCCGGAGCTTACTCAGACTCATGTCCCTTGAGTTGGTGATGCCATCCAACCATAACATCTTCTGTCGTCCCCTTCTCCCGCCTTCAAAAATTTGCCCTTATAAGTTATTACAAAATGTTGAGTATAATTCTTAGTAGGTCCTTATTAGTTATCCATTTTACATATAAATATATCTACTTTATTGTAGATATATCTTTTTCCATCCCATCAGTACTGCGTTTATCCATGATCCCTCGTGGTTCAGATGATAAAGAATCTGCCTGCCAGGCAGGAGATCTGGGTTTGATCCCTGGGTTGGGAAGACCCCGTGGAGAAAGGAATGGCAACCCACTTCGGTATTCTTGCCTGGGAAATCCCATGGACAGAGGAGCCTGGCGGGCTAGAGTCTATGGGGTCACAAAGAGTTGGACACGACTAACACTTTTACTTTTAAACAGATCTATCTTTTATCACTTTTCCTTATTTAGTTTTAGGTTCTTAGCCTTTTTCTTTCCTGGTGCATTTACCCTGATTATAAATGGGTGTGAATTCCTTCACAGTTCATCCCTGTGATAAGATCTGAGGGGGAACAGGTGCTTAAGGACTCAGCCCTCAGAGAATCCAGCACAGGTGCATGAAATGTAGAGAACTAAGTGGTCAGGGAAAACAGTTTCTGTGATGCAGAAACTGTGCATCAAGTTTGTTCACTTTAACAAGTTTGGTTTTAAAACTTTGTGCAGGGTTGCTGCTTAGTTTAAAATACAGGGCTGATGGGGAAAATAAAGGTGTCTGGAAATTTAGCCTAAAATTCCTGGATTTGAAGGGACACAGGCAAGCCCAGACTTTTCTTGTTTTTGTTTACTAAGCATATAACAATGTTACATGCTTTTCAGCTGTCATCACATCTAGTTGGTCCTTAATCTGGATTTTAAAATTTAGAAGCATACTCAAGATCTTCACTACAGGGACCCCTCTGGTGGTCCAGTGTTTAGGACTCCGAGCTTCCACTGCTGGGGACGAGGGTTTGATCCTTGGTCATTGAACTGAGATCCTGTCGGCCAAAAAAAAAAACCCAAACAAATAAAACCAAAAAATGATCTTTACTAGAGCCATAAAAAATGAAAACAAGGGTAATCTTTGTAACTGTGATGAAGGCATTTATGCTCCTATTGCATTTAAATTAAAGAAGCAATGTGAGATTTTTCTTGTGTCTAAAATCAGAAGCAATTGGTGTCACCATTAGGTGGTGCACTCCAGCCACCGATTGCTTAGGCTGAATGGAAGCAAGCCGTGCCATCTAGGCGGAAATTCCCGGACCCTTCCACCTTTCCTTTAACCATTTAAGACTGCAAGAGACAATCTGTGTGGAAACCGGCAGCAGGCATATTTTATGCTCCCCTGACACTTTCTCTTTTAACATTTGGCTTCTAGCTGCACCGACTGCTTCTCTTTGCCCCCACGCGGCTTCCAAGCCGGCTGCCTCCACTGCCTTCGTTTTCCTTTCTGCCGCAGCAGCATTTGCACCGGCAACTACACAGTGCATGTCAAACCTGCGTTCAATTTGGATTGAAGTCTCTATTTTTTTTTTTTTTTTTGTATTTGCAACATTTGCAGTGGGTCGAGAGAATGAGGCTAATGGGAATTGAGTCTGGTGAACAGAATGAGTCTGGTGAACAGCGCTCTTCTAGCATCCCATCCCTGCCTGTCAACGTTAGGCAAAAATAGAAAAGAATAGTTAAAAGGAGAAATCATGGCAATTACTAGGAGTCTCAGCATCTGCTAATGGAACACTTTTCCTCTAATCATGTTCTATAATGTGCAACCTTTACTTTCCCGGGTCACACTGGCTAGAAGGACCAATTCCACAGAGCAGTTAATAATAATCAGGGTGGAGATCACTGTCTTTGAGTTGCCTGCCTTCCTCCTGGAGGCTTCTGGCCACCCTGGCTCCTTTCCTTGGAGACCTTTTCTCTTCGCCTGGCATTCTTTACTCCAGTGTCTCACTCAAAGTAGAGACTTAAAAAAAAATTGGAATATAATTGCTTTACAATGTTCTGTTAGTTTCTGCTGTACAACGAAGTGAATCAGCTGTGTGTATGCATGTATCCCCTCTCTCTTGGGCCTCCCTCCCATATCCTGGCCATCTCACCTCTCTAGGTCATCACAGAGCACCGGAAGAGACTTCTCTGCTGCCAGTAATCAGCCTGCTGCTCCTGTTTTTTAAAAAAATTAATATATTTTTATTGAAGGATAATTGCTCTATAATATTGCATTGGTTTCTGCCATACATCAGCATTTATCAGGCATAGGTACGTGTATGTTCCCTCCCTCCCACCTCCCGCCCCTTCCCACTCCTCTAGAGTGTTACAGAGCTCCGATCTGAGTTCCCTGAATCATACCGCGGATTCCCACTGGCTATTTTACATATGGTAGTGTATATGCGGAGAAGGCAATGGCACCCCACTCCAGTACTCTTGCCTGGAAAATCCGATGGGTGGAGGACCCTGGTGGGCTGCAGTCCATGGGGTCGCTAAGAATTAGACACGACTGAGCGACTTCACTTTCACTTTTCACTTTCATGCACTGGAGAAGGAAATGGCAACCCACTCCAGTGTTCTTGCCTGCAGAATCCCAGGGACGGGGGAGCCTGGTGGGCTGCTATCTATGGGGTCGCACAGAGTCGGACACGACTGAAGCGACTTAGCAGCAGCAGCAGCAGTGTATTTGCTGGTCTCTTCATTTATCCCACCCTCTCCTTCCACCCACCCACCTGTGTCCATAAGTCTCTTTTCCGTCTGCGTCTCCATTGAAAGTGAAAGTGTTAATCGCTCAGTTGTGTCCGACTCTTTGTGGTCCCATGGACTGTAGCCCATTAGACTCCTCTGTCCAGGTAAGAATACTGGAGTGGGTTGCCATTTCCTCCTCCAGGGGATCTTCCCAGTCCAGGGACTGAACCTGGATCTCCTGCACTGCAGGCAGGTTCTTTACCATCTGACCCACCTGGGCAAGGAGGTGTTGCATCTCCATCACTGCCCTGCAAATTTAGGTTCATCAGTACCATCTTTCTAGATTCCATCTATATACATTAGTATATTTGTTTTTCTCTTTCTGACTTACTTCACTCTGCTTCTGTTGTATTTTGTGGATCCGTCACTCGCATCATTGAAGGTGCTTTTCCTGGGCTCCCAGAAGGTTGACCCTGGGCTTTCAGGATCTTACACCCCTCTTACTCTAGGAACTTGGAGCACATGCCCCGAGGCTGGATTGGAGAAGATTTATTTCAGTGGCAGCACCACAGAAATGTCCCTTGTCCCCAGCAGGCAAGAATAAAGCCCTGGCTTCTTGAATCAGGACTTCTTCCTGTAGCCATACGGCCCAAGTTCAAGGATCTTAGGTAAGTTACTAAGCTCTCTCTGCCTCGGTTTCCTCAATAATAATAGTAATATAATAATTCTTCATTTAACTCCTCATAAATAATATAATTTCCTCACATAATAATATAATATAAAAAAAGTTCATCACAGGATCAACTTTTCAGTTGTTGTGAGGATTAAATGATTCGGTGCACATGATGGCTCCTCTGTCCATTGGAGTCTCCAGGCAAGAATCCTGGAGTGGGTTGCCATGTCCTCCTCCAGGGGATCTTCCCGACGCAGTTTTACAGTGCAGGAACTGAACCTGGGTCTCCTGCACTGCAGGTGGATTCTTTACCACTGACCCACTGGGGAAGCCTTGCAGCTCTAAATTCCCTTTGTTAAAGCAATGTGAGTTGAGCTTTTGGTCACTTGCATCATAAAAGTCTGTCTCTATTGTTATGATGCAACCTAATGAAAACATTCCTATGACAGAGAGAAACACGTCATGGTTTCTTAACATCACCTTGGAAAATTATTACCGTTTCATTGGTATTTAGATGCCCTGAAATATCTAAACATCGCAAAGCTTTGTATATTTACATATGACCTCTCTTGATACGCAAATCTAGAGAGGAGCCATTTGTTAAATTGTATTTCCAGAAAGACGTTCATCTATCAATTAGAAAATGGCCTTGAAGGTTTCTAAAGTAATTCGCCGCACATAGATAAAGTTCACGAAATGTTTAAGAAATTAGGTTTTCTGGATAAATGAATTTCTGATTAATTGAAATTAATTAAAGCTCTCCCCCTTCAACACACGTAGCCTACTAGTTCCTCTCTGTAGAAAATCTTTGTGAAATGTATAAATGCACTTTCTTTCATTAGTAATTACAGTATAGTGAGCATAATTGCATTTTTGATGATTAAGAATTTTACAGTGCCTCAGGGTTATGAGAGTATAAATTCTCATTGTACAGTATTTTACATAGAGAAATTCAGGAAATTGGGCTAAATGTGGATTGATTCTGGGATATTTACTAGACGTTTATTTTTCCAAACCTCCAATATCTACTGATTTCATTGTCCTTCATTTTTTTCTATAAAAAATAACATGTGCAAAAAGTTTAATAGAGATTTTGGTTAGCTGGGCTCTTGTTAAGGAAAATTTTGTTATATTTTTTCAATAAGCCATTTAAACACAGTAATTGCACGCTAACTTATTAATGTGGAACAAGATTGAAAATGGAAAATGTGGGACAAAAGGGATCTGGCATTGACAATAGGAGCTTCAGTGACGAAGCTACATTGGGGGTTGAGTTTAACTGTAGAGAGTCTCAGAAATGACCCGAGATGCTCAGTGACTGAATTCAAGAGGCCAGGGCATCCCGCATGTAGGGACCACGGTTCATTCTTGTCTTGTGTCTTCTGTAGAGTGGAGGCCCAGTAGTTCCAGATCTTTACACATCCTGTGGCTCAGCCACAGTCAGGATGTGTCATGGTTGGTTATATAGGGAGTTTGACATGGCGGGAACACATCCAGCAAACACACACTGTTCGTGGCAGTCTTTTCTCCAGGCTCATTCTTTCTAGTTCCTTTTCATCACTAGACTGATAAGCTGTAGAAGATTCAGAGATTTGGAACCAAGGCCAGTCGTTCCTTTATTCCCATCGGAGATATGATTAATAGTCAGAGTCAGAGATCAGACTTTGCCATAACATCACTTGGAGTCTTAGGGGCTGAATTGCGTCTCCCCACCCCTTTCTCTTTTCATATGTTGAGGTTCTCATCGCCAACACCTTACAATGTGACCATATGTGGAGATAGGGTCATTAAAGACATATTAAATCAAAATCAGGCCATTGGGGTGAAACTTAATCCTATATGAAGGGCAGTTTTTTTTTTTTTTTTAAACAAGAAAAGGAGATCAGGACATCCAAGTACAGAAGGAAGATTATGCAAAAATCAAGAAAGAAGACAGCTGTCTATAGTCAAGGAAAGAGACTCCAAGAGAAACAACCTTGCAGATACTTTGGTTTCAGACTTTTAGCTTTCAGGTATTCTTAAGGCATCCTCATATATCCTTGTGTATCTTTAAATAAAGACCTTTTCTCAGACATTCTCTTGTCAGCCTCTGACTTTCTTTTCTAGATCCTTCTCTCACCTGTGTATGTAGACACTTCAGTCATGTCCAACTCTGTGTGATCTCAGGACTGCAGCCTGCCAGGCTCCTCTGTTCACGGGATTCTCCTGGTGGGAATATTGGAGTGGGTTACCACGCCCTCCTCCAGGGGAATCTGTGTGCCTTTGCTTCCTCTTTTATTGACACATGGACCATTTCCTGTGCAGAAACTCTTCCTATAGCTTTGGTCTTCCTGGAAGATGGACTAATTTCATCCAGCGAAGCTTCCTTCCCTCTCTGTTTCATTCCTAAGGAATTCCTCCCCATGACTCTTCCGTGTCTCTACTGGGGGCAGGAGCCACTAAAGTCCACGCTCGGGAATCCTGCCACATACAGAAGGAGATGAGGAAGTTGCTGGTCCATTTCAGCTTGTTTGGTTAAAAACAACTATAGGCACTACAAATCATTTCTGTGGTTTAAATCATTCAGTCTGTGGCACCTTCTTATGGCAGCTTAAGCAAACTAATATGTGGAGTTATTCAAGAAAAGAGCAGGCCAACCATCAGTGTGTGTAGTCAAGGATGGGATGGAGAAATTGTACGTCAAGACAGAAGGATATGAAGACCTGTCATATCATCCAAGAAGCAAATGTCAGGTTGCACAACATGGAAAGTCACTGGCTGGGGATCAGCGGTGGTTGTGGGTCCTCCCCTTTGTTTCCGTCCCCTTGAGGTTGCAATTCTCTTCTTTCTACTCCCATTCCAATATCCAGTTATCAGGAAGCCATATTCTGCCACAGTTCAGAAGCTGGCAGTGGATAAGTTGTCAGTTTGTTTTCATATTTTTTTTTTTCCCCAGCCTAGTCTGTCCTTTGCTAGGGTCATCTTTCACGTGAGTTGATGTTATTGACCTACCATCTGCAGGGCATGTACGTTGAGTTTTATTTACCGTAGTGATGATGAATTAAGCTTGAGTTAGTAAAATTCTCTCACCAGCCTCCCCTGGGAAGATGGCTTTGCATTTGTGGAGAAATTACAGAAGTTTCCTGAAAGAGGATGTATTTTCTGGAGGACTGATAAGATTGAGACACAACTTATAATTGGGGGGACTAAATTCTCTTCATGCAAAGCTGCTTTTTTTCTCCTTAAAAAAAAAAAAAAAAAACAGATTTAACCTCAGTCATGCCTCAACAGCACCATGCTATGCTCATTTCAGTTCTAGACAAAACTCTTTACTTCCTGAGTCAATCAGCCACCACTGAACTGAGCACTACAGGGATTATAAAGATGAGTTCGACAGGGTTGGCAATCTCAACATCCCACAGGGGAGACAGGAGTGATTCTAACATGAGAAAGACTATGAAATGAGCTATAATTAAAGTTTGAATGGATTTCGTTAAGAGGAACAAAGGAGGGAGAGGATGTTTCCAACTTGCAAAGCATCTGGAGGAAGAAGGGATATCAGCTGGGCCTTGGAGGAGTTGGAGATGGGTAACAGACACAGACTAGGGAGGCGAGAACAGCCTGCACACACACGGGCTGGAGAGAGCAGGGCCTGCTCCAAAGCAGAGAATAATCCAACGAGACCACGTGTGGGTATGTAGTGGTCAGTTAGGATGGGAGGGGCTGTCTTAAGGGAGATTGGAGCTGGAGGCTGGGCTTGGCTGTGGATGGCTCTGACTGCCAGATCAGAAGAAGGTGGGAAACCAATCAACATCTTTGGAAAAGGAAGCTGGTACGGTTTTACTGATTTTAGGAAGATAATTTTGGAGATAGAGTGGGTGGTAAGGGTGGGAGTTGGGGAGCATGACAGAATGAAACTGGAGGACCCTGTCTGGAAGCTACTGTAATCCTTCAGATGAGAACTGCTCAGATCATGACCTAGGACGATGGTGGGAAGGACAAGGAGGCTATGGATTCAGGAGTTGTGGGGACCCAGGGAGAGGGTGGTTCTAATGACACTCAGGGTTAAATGCAATGAGGAACCTAGAGGAAGGAAGGATGATGAAGAACTTGTTTTTGAGTATGTTGAATTTTGTATGTGTACAGGTTCAGCAGGAAAATGATGCTTGTTCCTTGAAGACCAGGTTATGTCTCATTCACCTCAGCCTCAGCCAGAGGCCAGGGTTTCATTTATTTGCTCATTCATTCATTCATTTATCCATTCAACCAATACTGAGTAAATGCTCATTTTGTACTAGGCTTAGAACCTGGCATATAGTAGAAGTCAACAGTTGTTTTTTTTAGCTGAACTAAACTGACTTTTATGGATTCTCTTGCAGTTGAGTTGTCATTATATCGAGAACTTCTAATCGGTTGATTTAGTAAGACTGTTGGTTCCATGGGGAAGGGATGTAGGGGTGGAAATAGAAGGGAGAGTGGAGTTCATAGCCTCCATCTATAAAAGTCACACACGGAAGTGCCATGGGTGTCCACCCGCCCTCTGCTGGATCTCTCAGCCCAGAAGTGGATGATGAACACAAAGTCTTAGAGATCTTATATACAGACATTTTTCAAAAGCAGGGGGAGGGATGGAATCAGAGTTGAGTCAGTCACTTAGGTATTTATGCCTATGTCAGAAACCCGTAACTTTAAAGATTAGCTGTATTTATACCTCTTGTGTTTTCTTTGTACTTGCAAGCTACCTTTTTTCTTAGGTGTTGGCATTTCTCAAATTCCAGTCTTTGTTTGGTGAGAGACAGAAAAGAAGAACCCCTTTAGATTGTTTTCTTTCTTGGGTTGGAAGTTTTTATGGAGAGCATCGTATTGCAGGGGCCCAGCGGGGTGGTAGCCGGGATCAGGAAGGAAACAAGCACAGTAGGAAGGCAGAGCCTGGGGGAGTAGTCAGCGTCTGTTGCACAGAATCCTTTTTTACCTGGGGTTCCTCTTCCAAAGGCATTGGGGGTTTGTGTAGCGCAGTGGATAAGAATGTGGGTGTGAGAATCAGAGCCCTAGGTTGGAATAATCCCAATACAGATCATGTGTACTTGTGCCAATTATTTGCTCTCTTTAGGCTTCTACTTTCTTATTTAAGATAAAGATAACAATCATATCTTCCTTGTCTTCTAACATGAAATACTTTGCTTAATGTCTGTGTTCATTTCTGTTTCTTCCTTGAATGTGAACTTCATGGGGACAGAGATTTCTATTTGCGTTGTTCTCTGATGTCTTTCACGTATTGAACACATGGTTACTTGGAGGAATCTCCAAGGTAAAAGAAGCAGGAATGGTGGGCAGGAATGATTAGAAATGTAGAAGGAGAATAAGTTGGGAGATGGTTCTGGAAGCCAGTGTGGGAAAGAGTTCCAGCAAGGGGATGTGGAGCAAGGCTTAATCTGAGGAATCTGAGGAAAGATAGAGGTAGGCCCCAAGGAAAAAATCACTGGATTTGATAACTAGAAAGATATTGGTGGCTTAGAGAGTCTGAATGTCATTGGAAAGTGGCAGAAACACCTGATAGTCAGTGATGAGAAGTTGAAGAGCACTTAGGACATGGTGTCAATGAATTACACCTCCTGTTTGCAGAAGTTTGGTAAAGAAGAGAGGCCGGATGGGCTTGATCTTCAGGGCAAAAAGGGTTCAAGCGAGAAGTTGTATTTTCAAACCAAGGAAGGAAGATGCCCAAGGCGAAGGAGAGACAGAAGATGTGAACAGAGGCAATGACCCATAGATTAAATCTTGGGAGGCAAGGAGGGGGATAAAACCCTGTGGGGGAGGGGATAGAAATTAGGCTTAGAGGACACTTCTGGTTAAATGAGGATAAAAAAGGAAAACTATGAAAAGGAAGCAAATTTGAGGCTTAAGGGAGGATAGTTGAAGGAGTTCAAACAGGAGTCACCTATTATCTCAGTGGCTTAGTAGCAAGCAAAGAAGGCTGATTGCTGAAGAACTAATGCTTTTGAATTGTAGTACTGGAGAAGACATTTGAGAGTTCCTTGAACAGCAAGGAGGTCAAACCAGTCAGTCCTAAAGGAGATCAACACTAAATATTCATCGGAAGGACTGATGCTGAGCTGAAGCTCCAATAGTTTGGCCACCTGATGTGAAGGACTGACTCATTGGAAAAGACCCTGATGCTGGGAAAGATTGAGGGCAGGAGGAGAAGAGGGTGACAGAGGATGAGATGGTTGGGTGGTATCATCGACTCAATGGACACGGGTTTGAGCAAACTCTGAGAGATAATGAAAGACAGGGAGTACTTGTTTGCTGCAGTCCATGGAGTTGCAAAGAGTCAGACACAACTTAGCGACTGAACAACAATAGCAACCTGGCGGTGGATTGGTGGGAGCCTGAGGAAGGTGGGAAAGAGCTGGAAACTCACTAGGGGTCACTAGAGACATCGATAAGATTGCTCAGTGGACTCGGGCCAGGTGGAATTCGAAGGCAAGGATGTGTCTTGATCCGATCTACGCAGTAATGTGACTCCCTCTCTCCAACCCCCACCAAGGCCCCAGACGGGGATTAAAAGCAAAACGGTAACTGGAATCATGTGAGATGACAAATTGGAAGGAGAATGGAAAGATGGATAAAGGATGAATGACTTCCTGAAAACCAGCCTCTTGAAAGTATGTCTGAAGCAATGGAGCAAGAGTAATAAGGGATTGAGTCACACTGGAACGATGCAGGAATTGAAAACGTTGAAAATAAAGACCAGATTCAGCAGGGCTTAGAGAACATGGAAGAGGTGGAAAGTTTGGTGTGCTTATCAGGTCCAGTCTTTCTTCTTATTTTCTCCCCAGGAAAAAAAAAAAAAATGTGGAAGTCATGAAGCTGGATGTTTTCATGGATTAACCTAATAAATAACACCCTTTGTACTTTTTGGTGCACAAGTACACATGACTGTTGCCTGGTGATAATAACTCATGGTTAAAGTAGAAAGAGCTGAAGACCTATCTGTAACAAGCAGATGGGAGGGGGCATTATCCCTCATCGCAATCACGATGTTCTTTGAAGTTAACCTGAGAAATAGAATCTCAGTTTGAATTTTCCCTGAAGTTCTTTTTCATACACTTGCTCAATTATAGCAGGCTTTTTTTACCCCCTTAAGTTTTAATTTCTTCTTTCCTTGCCTGTACAGAAATCAAAAGCGGTGTCTTTCAACAGAACACAAGAAGTAGTCTTATGAGTTGAGGTGCCCTGAGTTTATGGGCTTCGGGTTGGCTGAGTGATACCACTGATTCTTAGTAGGTTAGAGTCTAGCTATCTTTCTATCTGCATTTAAGGAGCTGGTCCAGGTAGTAAGTCTCTTTTGACCTTGGCCCAAATAATAAGGTCGCTGTCCACGCTGCTCATATCTAAAACCCATCAAGGAGAAAGTGACACAGAAGCCCACCTTCTCAAGACAGAGGACACAGGCCCTGTCCAGACGCCACTAGGTGATGCTGCTGGACCAAGACTGCCCACTTTTTTGGGATGCCGATATGAGTCCTTTGCTCTTAATGTGGGTACAATATTATATAATAATCTTCTTAAAGGTGGAAGTGGCTGAGGTTTCTCTCTCACCTCTGTGAAACTTATCAGGTTCTCTCTGTCTCTCTCTGTTTTTCTAGAGTGGCCAGTAACTACTCTGAGAAAGTAGTAGACTAGGAGCACATAGGAACCTGGAATGTCAGTTCCATGAATCAAGGCAAATTGGAAGTGGTCAAACAGGAGATGGCAAGAGTGAACGTCAACATTCTAGGAATCAGCGAACTAAAATGGACTGGAATGGGTGAATTTAACTCAGATGACCATTATATCTACTACTGTGGGCAGGAATCCCTCAGAAGAAATGGAGTAGCCATCATGGTCAACCAAAGAGTCCGAAATGCAGTACTTGGATGCAATCTCAAAAATGACAGAATGATCTCTGTTCGTCTCCAAGGCAAACCATTCAGTATCACAGTTGTCCAAGTCTATGCCCCAACCAGTAACACCAAAGAAGCTGAAGTTGAACGGTTCTATGAAGACCTGCAAGACCTTTTAGAACTAACACACAAAAAAGATGTCCTTTTCATTATAGGGGACTGGAATGCAAAAGTAGGAAGTCAAGAAACACCTGGAGTAACAGGCAAATTTGGCCTTGGAATGCAGAATGAAGCAGGGCAAAGACTAATAGAGTTTTGCCAAGAAAATGCACTGGTCATAGCAAACACCCTCTTCCAACAACACAAGAGAAGACTCTACACATGGACATCACCAGATGGTCAACACCGAAATCAGATTGATTATATTCTTTGCAGCCAAAGATGGAGAAGCTCTGTACAGTCAACAAAAACAAGACCGGGAGCTGACTGTGGCTCAGATCATGAACTCTTTATTACCAAATTCAGACTTAAATTGAAGAAAGTAGGAAAAATCGCTAGACCATTCAGGTATGACCTAAATCAAATCCCTTATGATTATACAGTGGAAGTGAGAAATAGATTTAAGGGCCTAGATCTGATAGATAGAGTGCCTGATGAACTATGGAATGAGGTTCATCACATTGTACAGGAGACAGGGATCAAGACCATCCCCATGGAAAGAAATGCAAAAAAGCAAAATGGCTGTCTGAGGAGGCCTTACAAATAGCTGTGAAAAGAAGAGAGGCAAAAAAGCAAAGGAGAAAAGGAAAGATATCAGCATTTGAATGCAGAGTTCCAGAGAATAGCAAGTAGAGATAAGAAAGCCTTCTTCAGCGATCAATGCAAAGAAATAAGGAAAACAACAGAATGGGAAAGACTAGAGATCTCTTCAAGAAAATTAGAGATACCAAGCGAACATTTCATGGAAAGATGGGCTCAATAAAGGACAGAAATGGTCTGGACCTAACAGAAGCAGAAGATATTAAGAAGAGGTGGCAAGAATACACAGAGGAACTGTACAAAAAAGATCTTCATGACCCAGATAATCATGATGGTGTGATCACTAATCTAGAGCCAGACATCTTGGAATGTGAAGTCAAGTGGGCCTTGGAAAGCATCGCTACAAACAAAGCTAGTGGAGGTGATGGAATTCCAGTTGAGCTGTTTCAAATCCTGAAAGATGATGCTGTGAAAGTGCTTCACTCAATATGCCATCAAATTTGGAAAACTCAGCAGTGGCCACAGGACTGGAAAAGGTCAGTTTTCATTCCAATTCCAAAGAAAGGCAATGCCAAAGAATGCTCAAACTACTGCACAATTGCACTCATCTCACATGCTAGTAAAGTAATGCTCAAAATTCTTCAAGCCAGGCTTCAGCAATATGTGAACCGTGAACTTCCTGATCTTCAAGCTGGTTTTAGAAAAGGCAGAGGAAGCAGAGATCAAATGGCCAACATCTTCTGGATCATGGAAAAAGCAAGAGAGTTCCAGAAAAACATCTATTTCTGCTTTATTGACTATGCCAAAGCCTTTGATTGTGTGGATCACAATAAACTGTGGAAAATTCTGAAAGAGATGGGAATACCAGACCACCTGACCTGCCTCTTGAGAAATCTATATGCAGGTCAGGAAGCAACAGTTAGAACTGGACATGGAACAGCAGACTGGTTCCAAATAGGAAAAGGAGTACGTCAAGGCTGTATATTGTCACCCTGCTTATTTAACTTATATGCAGAGTTCATCATGAGAAACGCTGGGCTGGAAGAAACACAAGCTAGAATCAAGATTGCTGGGAGAAATATCAATAACCTCAGATATGCAGATGACACCACCCTTATGGCAGAAAGTGAAGAGGAACTAAAAAGCCTCTTGAAGAAAGTGAAAGTGGAGAGTGAAAAAGTTGGCTTAAAGCTCAATATTCAGAAAACAAGATCATGGCATCCGGTCCCATCACTTCATGGGAAATAGATGGGGAAACAGTGGAAACAATGTCAGACTTTATTTTTGGGGGCTCCAAAATCACTGCAGATGGTGACTGCAGCCATGAAATTAAAAGACGCTTATTCCTTGGAAGAAAAGTTATGACCAACCTAGATAGCATATTTAAAAGCAGAGACATTACTTTGCTGACTAAGGTCCATCTAGTCAAGGCTATGGTTTTTCCTGTGGTCATGTATGGATGTGAGAGTTGGACTGTGAAGAAGGCTGAGTGCCGAAGAATTGATGCTTTTGAACTGTGGTGTTGGAGAAGACTCTTGAGAGTCCCTTGGACTGCAAGGAGATCCAACCAGTCCATTCCAAAGGAGATCAGCCCTGGGATTTCTTTGGAAGGAATGATGCTAAAGCTGAAACTCCAGTACTTTGGCCACCTCATGCGAAGAGTTGACTCATTGGAAAAGACGCTGATGTTGGGAGGGATTGAGGGCAGTAGGAGAAGGTGACGACAGAGGATGAGATGGCTGGATGGCATCACTGACTCGATGGACGTGAGTCTGAGTGAACTCCGGGAGTTGGTGATGGACAGGGAGGCCTGGTGTGCTGCGATTCATAGTGTCGCAAAGAGTCAGACATGACTGAGCGACTGAACTGAACTGAACTGAGGAGTGACTAAAGTGAAGTTAAGTTGCTCAGTCGTGTCCGACTCTCTGTGACCCCGTGTACTGTAGCCCACCAGACTCCTCCCACCATGGGATTCTCCAGGCAAGACTGAAGTGGGTTGCCATTTCCTTCTCTAGGGGATCTTCCCAACCCAGGGATCGAACCCACGTCTCCCATGTTGCAGGCAGACGTTTTAACCTCTGAGCCACCAGCGAAACTGCTTGGGCTGAAAAGCACCATTGATATTTGAATAACAGTTTCCATGTTACAAAGAATTTTCACATGTCAGGTAACAACAAACTCCTACTGTAGAGCACTGGAAACTATATTCAATATCCTGTGAGAAAAAAAGTAATGGAAAATAATATATATAGAGTGTTTATGTATGTATAACTGAGTCACTTTGCTGTACAGCAGAAATTAACACATCATTATAGATCAACTATACGTCAAAAAAAGATAAAAACAAGCAAACAAAAATAAAAACCAAAGACTTTTCACATATCAGTGAGCTCACGTAGCAGTGAGTTGTAGTGTAAGCCAAGACATCACATTACCGACAAAAATCCATATAGTCAAAGTTATGGTTTTTCCAGTAGTCATGTGTGGATGTGAGAGTTGGACCATAAAGAAGGCTGAGCACTGAGGAATTGATGCTTTTGAATTGTGGTACTGGAGAAGATTCTCGAGAGTCCCTTGGACAGCAAGGAGATCAAACCAATCAATCGTAAAGGGAATCAGCCCTGAATATTCACTGGAAGGACTAGTGCTGAAGCTAAAGCTCTAATACCTTGGCCACCTGATGTGAAGAGCCAACTCACTGGAAAAGCCCCTGATGCTGGGAAAGATTGAAGGTGGGAGAAGGGGGCAACAGAAGATGAGATGGCTGGATGGCATCACTGACTCATTGGACATGAGTCTGAGCAAACTCGGGGAGACAGTGAAAGATGGGGAAGCCTGGTGCCCTGCAGTCCATGCGGTTGCAAAGAGTTGGACATGACTGATTCACTGATTGAACAGCAACAATAGTTCCTTGTACAGCTGTGCTAAGACAGTGATGATTGTGTCTGATGGGAGGAAGCTGTGGGGATCCTGGAAATGAGCCTCTTAGCGGTGTGGTTGTAAGGTGGCTCATCCTTTCTTAGAATCTAAAGGGAGAGTAGTTTGAGCAAGACTTAAGTTAAAAATGGATGCAGGAATCATTGCTGGTTAAATAGAACCAGAGGGATATCAGGATGAGAAGAGAGGATGAAGCCTGAGATGGAGGCAAGGAAAAGTAAGGTTATATTACAGAATTCACAGGTAGCAGATGTTTGCAGGGGGTGTGGTTTAACCTGGCTATTCCTAAGCATATATATCATAATAGAAATTTATTCTATTTATTGGGAAAAAGTTATAAAATGATTAGTTACTTAACATATTTTTTTTCTGATGTGTCGTAGAACATGTGTGTCACATAGGCGGCCGATGTTTGAACAAAGGTATCAACTTTCTCTTTGATGAGTAACTGATCAGATCATATACAGCTGACACGCTCCAATCACCTTCACTGTAACAGAACAAGGTTTGTTTCAGTTGTTTCGTCATTGAAGGTGACCCATTAGGACTGGCTACTTGGAAATCAACTTGCAGTGGGAGCATTTTTCACTGTGACAGCCAGACAACCTCAGAACCATAAGGGGCCAGTCTCTGATCTTCTACACAGAAATAGTCACGGCTTCTCCGAATGAAGATGGAGAGGGAAGCATGTTGCCATGTTTTGTTTCTCAGCTTCTAAGATGTAATAGATTCAACCAAAGCAAGAGTCAGTGTTCCTGATCCTGTCTGTGGTTTGCCTTTATTGTTCAGCGAAAGGAAGCTTCACACATGGAAAACCATATGTTCTATGACTTTTCAACTTGTGATGTCTCATCTGGGGGTGGTTTGAGCCCCCATCCCTCAACACTTTTTTACGACTCCAAGATTAAAAGACCATGCTCCATCTTATTTTATTGTATCTTATGGAAATGTAACTCTTAGCGGAGGAGGGAATTGTATGCCATCTGAGCTGGAAACAGATGCTAATGTTAACCTCTTGGCAAGATCACTGGCAAGAATGTACACAGTATTTTTGTATCTTTCAAAGTGAGGATGCCCCTGACAATAAAAGCAAGTATAGATTACCTCAATATAACCCCCCCTCAAAAATACCATTTTCATGTATAATATAATAACATTCCTCTTCTTTTTCAAACCTTTAGTTGATTGCTCAATAAAAAAAAAGCCAATTAAAGTAGAGGATCATAAAAAAATAGCTTACACAAATCTTATAGGCATTATTTAAACTTGAAACTCATAACTGTACACTAATTCACCAACCTTGTGAAGTAGGTCATGACCTTGTCCTTGAGTTGGGACCTGCTGATGACTGTTCTTCCTTGGAGCTTATGGACTAGTGATACCCACACAGCATCATTTACAATTTTCAGCTTCAGTTTTTTTCTCTTTTCTTAAGTAATTTTTTTTCTGCTTGCAGACCTACAACACCCTTTCTTTCTTATTTTTCTTATCTGTGTCTATTTACTTGTTTATTATTTTTATTTCTGGCTGCACTGGGTTTTTATTGCTGTGCACGGCTTTACCTAATTGCACTGAGCAGGGCTCCTTTCTAGTTGCAGCAAGCGGGGCTTCTCCTGGCAGTGGCTTCTCTTGTTGCAGAGCATGGTCTCCAGAGCACACGGGCTCAGTATTTGTGGCTCACGGGCTTAGTTGCTCTGAGGCATGTGGGATCTTAGTTCCCAGACCAGGGATCGAAACCATGTCCGCTGTATTGACAGGCAGATTCTTAACTACTGGACCATCAGGGAAGACCCCAGCTTCAGTTTTTTAAGTGAAGGGAGAAATTACAGAAACTCAAAAGACAATCTGATATCAGGATTCTTCTAGATATTTATGATAACTCGCCTCAATCTTTTACAGTTGTCTTGCTCACATTTAATACAAATGCCCTGCTTTTACTGTTTCTTTGCAACGCACTTGATGTGATTTTGTTGAAAGAGATCTCTCGTTCTTTGTATTCATATTAATTCGTTTAAAGAATCTTCAATTAAATTACATAATTACAGTAACAAGTACAAGTGGGAACCCTGGATTTAGGAACAGCCTCTTGCCAAGCAGCCAATGCAGGGGTCCAGACAGACTTGTATGGGTACACAGATGAGTCTACTAGTTGTGAGAATTTGATATTCAATGGGCAACAAGCAGTACGTTTTACCAAGGGCAATGAGTACCTTAGTCTTTCCTGATGGGATGGAGGCTGGTGAAGCGAGGTTTTTTTTTTTTTTTTTTAATCTTTTCCATTAAGTATGTGGGCTTCCCTTGTGGCTCAGCTGGTAAAGAATCCACCTGCAATGCGGGAGACCTGGGTTTGATCCCTGGGCTGGGAAGATCCCATGGAGAAGGGAAAGGCTACCCACTCCAGTATTCTGGCCTAGAGAATTTCATGGACTGTATAGTCCATGGGGTCGCAAAGAGTCGGACACGACTGAGCAACTTTCACTTTCATTATGTAGGTCCCTATAAGTCCATGATCAACTCTTTCATATTCTTTCATTGCATCAACACGCAGAATGGCTGCTCTTAGCTCACACCTTTTACCTTTAAACAATTGCAATATACTATCCTTTAAAATCTGGTCTTGCCTTCAGGAGTTAGTGTGTCTTTATTCAAGCAATACAACTGTGTAAGTTAATGAAGTCTGTGACACTTCTGAGTGCAGGGTATCTCACATTCCTTTTAGTTTTTTCTTATCTTTTTTCGTAAAAGACATCTGCATTATAAACAATGGGAAATCTCTGTATGCAACCATAAAAGTAAAAAAGAAAGCCAGAGTGTAATTTAATGTTGGAAATCAATACTGTAAGCCTCTGATTGAATTGAGAGGTGGAGATGACATATATGTCCCTGGGTGGACTAGAAAATGTTGGTGCCTGCAAGCCTGCAGTCAGTCACAGAATATCCAGTCACACGTGTTTTCATTGCCTCTAGTATTTCCCAGCTCTAGACTACACCTGTTCTGACTAATGAAAGGGCCACCTTGACTGGGAGCCCTCTGAACCTTCCCATGGGGCCCCTTGTGCTTATTCATCCCTTGACATCAGCCTTCAGAGTACATGATACAGAAATCTTAAGGACAGAAAGAGGACTGAAAGGATGCTGTGTGCTCATCTGGCTAAATTCTTAACGTCTGATGATTATATCTGATTTTTAAGTCATTCTGAACTCTATCTGCCACCCTGCTCCCTTTTATCTTTCCTCGGCATCACAACCTTTACTACAAAGCTTATTTCAAGGGAAAACCTCTTAGAATTCAAATCACTCCTGCTTCTTGCCAGCCTGTTTGTTTGGGATACCAGCTTACAAGGTGTCCTTTGAATGATTGCTTTTAGTGAAATCAAAGTGACTCAAGGAGTAAGACTTTGATAACAGAATATGTGTTTTTCACTACTTCACGGGTTCCTTTTGCAACTTGATGGAGTCACAAATGTGAAAACTGAAATGAATAATTACAGGTAAGAGGACTGAGGCTTGTGACCGACAGTGTGAACAGATTTCTAAAGGAGCACCAGCGAGGCCAGAGGAAGTGATCATTTTGTGAAACTTCAGAAGCAACCTGGAGTCAGATCTGTGATTCTAGAATGTTCTCAAATTGGGGTGATGGGTGTTCTTTGTTGTCAGATGCCCTGGGCTGCAGCAGTAAGAGTGCTTCTTGTCCTTAGAGGGCTTTACCTTGCTTTTGGAGGGATTCTTAAAGTGGTGGTGACTTTGGGAAGTTAACTAGGGGTTAAGTGGGACGGATAGAAGACCATTCCCCTCCATGCTGGGTTGGTACCATGGATGTAGGACCCATTACCTCCATCTGCAAGCCTTCTGTAGCTGGTCCACCTGTGATGGATGTACTTCCTCTTGGTTAGAAAAGGCATCTTCAGCTCAAAACCTACATAATGAAGTAGGCTTACCATTCTTTGCGTCAGAGTGAACACATTGTCTTACCATGACTTAAAAGCAGAAAAAGTCACTAGATGTCCATTTATCACCTCTAACAAAACAAATTGAAGACTTATTATGGACAAGGCAAGGCACATGTACATTTCCATGAAACTTTCATGTATCTTTAGTGATTTAATCATCCCCTTTCTACAAAGGAGGAAGAGGAGGTTTAGAAAGATAATGGTCCCACAGCTGGTAAATAGTGAAGCTGGGACTTGCAGTTCTATCTAGTTTTAAAAATAGTGATCTTAACTAGGAGGCATTCTGGGGCTTTCCTGAGTATCATAAGATTTACTCAGTATTATTCAAGTTAGAGAAATGAAAGCACATAATGTTCCATCTAACTTCTTCATTTCTTGGGAAGGAGAGCAAAATGAAAAGGCAGATGCTTTTCCTGATCATATATGAAGATTGTCTTCCATGCTGCCAAACGGATGACATATCATCACCATGTATTTATTCAGCTTAAGGACAAGGAAGATAAATTAGTAGCTCTTGTCTCACAGATAGGAAAGAGAATGGAGAATGGAGAACATTCTAGAATAATATGAAGTGTAAACTCAACTGAAAGAAGACTGTTCTTGCTTGCACAATAACTGGCACCCACCCTGGTCATTGCAAATGTCAGTTGCTGGGTGCTAATGGTGAACTGTGCTCGTCCAGACCCCCACGCCCGGTAAGCTTTCCTTTGGTCCCGTTATAAATAGGCTCCATGTTTGGCAGGGGCTGGCACAGCTTCTCTGGTCCAGTTTCTCCATGGACTTGTTTCCTGAAGCTCTCTCACAGCCCACATGCGGACAGGCTGGCCATCCCAAGAAATGAGAGCAATTTCCTTTGCATATTTGCCAGGGTGTGGCTTAACACAAAGAATGATTTTGTAAATAATTGGACAACATTGTGATGAATGTTTTTAAACAAAACGAAATGAAAAAATACCTGGAAGACAGAATTGCCAAGCTCAAAAGAAATCCAGATGGATTTTCTGACCTCTTTCTGCACCAACATTTCCTTTATGTTCTTAGAAATAGCTGGAGAGAGTTTTATATCTGTTCACATTTCAATCCTGGGACTTGGAAAGTTTCTCTCTTGTGCCTCAAAGAGCAGCGCGTGTCGCTATTAAACCTGAACTGTCTGGACAGCTGTGAAGATGGAAAAGAAATACCATGCCTGGAACATTTTCATTCTGTTGTGTGTATTGCTTATTGTGCAGCTGGTCTGAATTCTCTCTGAAAAGATGTTGTGCAGCTGTTTCTCTGAGGCACAACTTGAGGGCAAGTATCAACTCATCACATCACACGTTTCTGATCTCAGCAAGCCAGTTTGGCCTTAACTCTGCTGTGTATAATCACAAAAGATCACGATTTATTGGAATCTTCTTTAGGATGCAATTTACAAACTCACTCTCAGAAGTTGCCGGAACACAGCATTCCATTCTAAGAGATTTTCTACACGCCTCCCCCTTTCCCCCATGCCATTTTCACAGTTGCCATGGTGACACTTTTGCTCTGATGACACCTCCAGGATTATTGCACCATCACAGTTATTTCTTCTGATAACTATTGTTGCTTCTTGTCATCAACATCATTTTGCCTGTCGGTTCATCACACTCCTATCCTTAACACCTGACCTCTTCCCAAAACAGTCAAAAAGTGAAAAAAATTCAGAATATAAATTCCAAGAGATTACCAGAAGAGCAATTACCCTACATCAGGTTATTTATTTTTTCTTTTCTTTTCCAGTTTCCCACCACGTCAATCTAGTCCTTCCAGAATATATGTGTATCGGGTTTGTCATATTACCAATATAGGTGTGGCTTGTTGCCAGCACTTCTTTCTCTTAGGGAAGGAATGTATGCATGCATTCCTGCATGTGTGCATGGGGGGTGTTATACATCTAAGGCTTTCTAATATTACTAAAGGAAATTTTCAGTACACACTGGAAACGAGTTATTTAGGGAACACGTTTTAACAGACAATTATCTACCAATAATTATCTGCCTCCAGCACTGTGACTGTCCTCAAGGCTTTCTTGGGGTGACATGTCAGTGAGACTCCAGTTCTGCTGGGACACCCTGTACATTTGAGATCTTTCTAAAGTTGGATTGAAAGCCTACCCCCTCAGGTCTTGAGAGTCTAGAACCCTCACTTTAAGTCCCCACAAGTCCCACAGCTGTCTTTTTTGTGCTTTCCACCTCTGGGCCCCCATGTTGATACCAGCTGCTCCTGCTGGATCTGGGAAAACACTGGAGGCAGATTCAGTGTCTTCATCAATTTCTAGAGGAAACTCCCAAGGAGCAAGCTTGCCCTCTTGCCCTCTCTCTCTCCTTCCACCCCTCCCTCTCTTCTTTCTCCTTTACTCTTCTTTCTGGCTTTCCCCTTCCTTCACTCCCCCTTTCCTGTCTCTTTTGATAGGGGGAGGCAAGGCTTTGAGGATTTGGGGAGTTGCTGGGAGTCACTTCCTAGGGGAGCAGGTTTCCATCATCTGGTTCCCAGCTCCACCCTCTCACCTCCTTTCTTCCTCTCTTCTTGTTACCTTGCCACAAGGCACACTTAAGAATTTCTTCCCCTTGTCTCCTATAAGGCAGCAGTCCCCGAAAGGAGTTCAATTTTTTCCACTTGGTTTCATTTTGCCTGTAGATATATTTGTAGCAGGCTTCCCAGGTGGTGAAGTGGTAAAGAATCTGCCTGCCAATGCAGGAGATGTGGGTTCAATCCCTGTCTGTAAAATTCATCACAAAGTGTCCATTCTTATCACAAAATACAGCGTTTCCACCCTTGGGTCCCAGGCTGGTCTTTGTCATTTGTAATTCTTGCCTTTCACATACTGCAAGGATGGGGAGGGGACAGGGTCTTGTTGGCCCCAATATGAGGCGCACACTGGTGGGTATGTCCTCTCAGCTTTGATCAGAGTCTGGAGTTTGGACCATGAGCCTTTTGACCAGAGCCTTTTAGAAGGACTGGGATCATTCCTGGCTGGGACAAGGAAGCTCATTTTCTAAGTGCCGAGTTCTGTCAAAGCTTCTCTCTCTGGCCCACATGAAGACAGTGAATCTCCTGGATAAAACAGTTTATCAATGTAAATACATTTTTATTCATCAGTTCCCCAACATTTCATCAATTCCCCAAAATGTATTGAAGACTTACCTATTTCCCGGGCATCAGGGAGACACATATCTGTCACCAAAGCACTGTTAGCATCCTCAAAGAATCCTCAAGGCGTGGTGGTGGTGGTTTAGTTGTAAAGTCGTGTCCGACTCTTGTGGACCCCATGGACTGTAACCCACCAGCTTCCTCTGTCCATGGGATTTCCCAGTCAAGAATACTGGAGTGGGTAGCCATTTTCTTCTCCAGCAAATCTTCCTGACCCAGGGATTGAATCCAGGTCCCCTGCATAGGCAGGTGGGTTCTATATTGACTGAGCCACCAGAGAAACTCAAGGCATCATGGGGAACAAATGTGAGACCCAGAAACTTTGTGCAGCCTGATGAGGGCGCAGAGAAGAGAGCTTCAGAGCAGAAGATCAGGGAGTCTGCTGGGCTGCAGGGTGGGAGTGGGCAGTCCAGGTAGAGGACATCGACTCTGCAGTTTGGCCTGGAGGTGGGAAGAGCATGCGTGTTCAGGAAACGAGGCTTATGATTAGGGAAGAGATGGCAGTGTGAGTGGAAATTCCAGAGCCCTGGTTCTCATGCGAGAACTCATGGAGGAAAGCTGCCTGGACGAGCTGATTCAAACGGACTTATCCTAGGGACAAACTTTTCTTGGATGTAGATTCCTAGTGGGGAATGCTGGCTGCAAGTGTGTTTACTGCTAAATATATATTTGTCTTATGTTTTCATTTTAGTGGTGGGGCTTCCCTGGTGGCTCAGATGGTAAAGAATCTGAGTGCAATGCAGGAGACCTGGATTTGATCCCTGGGTTGGGGAGATCCTCTGGGGAAGGAAATGGCTAATCATTCCAGTATTCTTGCCTGGAAAGTCCCGTGGACAGAGGAGCCTAATGGACTCAGTCCACGGGGTCACAAAGAGTCGGACACAACTGAATGATAAACCCTTCACTTTATTTTAGTGCCAAGGCTTATAGTTGACTTTGTGAAAATTAAAGGGAAAAATGATGTAGCTCTAACGGAAAGATCTTTTTCAAATAGCTGCGGAACACCTACAGTTTGTACTTTTGGTGTTCCCTAAGATCTCAGTTTTGGGCTGACTGCTATTTTAGTTCTCAAAAGTTTTAGTTTAGTTGCTCAGTTGTGTCTGACACAAAGAATACCTAAGAAATATACCTTCGGGGTCGAAAGCTTTGTAATGTAGGGTTAATAGTGTGAACTAAGATGTAACAAACACTAGATATGAATTCAGTCTCTCTCTCTCTTAATTCTTAATGTTGGGCAAGTTAAGTCTCACTCTTTCTTTCTCTTTCTCTTGATCTCTCTGGATTTTTTCATGTTTCCTCATGCCACAGAGCCCTTTCTCCTCCTCTTTCACCTAATTAATTCTGATATAACCTTCTGATCTCATTTCAAATGCCACTTCTACTGGGGAGCCCTCCTACATTAGGTCAAATCTCCTTGTAAATGATGTCACAATATGCTGTATCCATTCTTTACTGAATTTCTGTTTGTAGTTATGTGTTTATTTCTGATTATTTAATTCACGTAAACTTCCAGTTTTATACTATTGCTCACCGTGGTGGCCCACTGTTTATCATAGTGTTTGTCACATAAGAGATACATGATCAACATTTTTTAGCAAATAGGTAAATAAATACCTCTGTAAGATGGAGGACTACATTTTATAATGCATCTAAGCAATTTGGCATAGTACCTGGTATATCCCTGCTGGCTCAGTGGTAAAGAACCTGCCTGCTGATACATGTCTGACTCTTCTGTGACCCCATGGACTGTAACCCACCAGGCTCCTCTGTCCATAGGGTTTTCCAGGCAAGAATACTGGAGTGGGCTGCCATTTCCTCCTCCAGGGCAGCTTCCAACCCAGAGATCAAACCTGCATCTCCTGTGTTGGCAGGTGGATTCTTTACCATTGAGCCATCAGGGAAGCCCAAGAGCATTTGTTAGTTAATAACAAAATAAACCCTTCAGTGAAAAAAATAATAAGTATGGGTTATCAGAATTATTCTTAGTCCTGTAGTTTTCCAATTCTTTACTCCTAAACTGAGTAATGAATGATTTGCATGTCTTCAGCTAAGTTGGGACTTCCCTGGTGGCTCAGCGATGAAGAGTTCACTTGTAATGCACGAGATGCGGGTTTGATCCCTGGGTTGGGGAGATCCCCTGGAGAAGGAACTGGCAATGCACTCCAGTATTCTTGACTGGAGAATGTCATGGACAGGGGAGCCTGGCAGGCTATAGCCCATGGCGTTGCAAAGAGCTGGACACAGCTGAGCAACTGAGCATGAGCAGCTAAGTTCCAATAGTTCTGTTTGCTAAGTTTTGGTAGTACAAATGCTTTGTTTAAGTTCAATATTATGCCCCAGGCTTCGATTGAGTGTTGGTTTAAGAAATAGAGAATTTTGAGGTCATTTGTGAAAGCACAGACAAAGATTTTCTGCAGTATGCCCATCAGGAGCAGGAGTTTTGGGGGTCTGGATTGTGGTCTTTTCTTTCTAGCTGTAGCCATGGGCAGCTTATCTTTCTGTGCCTTTATTTTCTAACCTGAAAAGCAAGGATGGTTGTCTTTCTCACAGTGCCATTATGACGATTAAATTATTGATACATAAAAAGTTTAGGAGAATGCCTGGCACATAAAAAACATTCGATACATGTTAGCTATTATTTTATAAGGACCCATAGGATAAAGTATTTCTGGAATTTAGTACAAAACTAAAAACTAAAGTAGTAACCCCTAAAGAGTTAGTATTTTTCCTTTTACAACATGGCAGGCTTAATACAGTCCATAGCATTTCCTCTTTTGACTTGATATCAGAAATTTTAGAGCTATTAATAAATTTAGTACTTATGTGTAGCAAATATCGCATCTCTAAATCAATATACTAAGTACCATTATGTCTATGGTTTCCCTGATGATTCAGTGGGTAAAAAATCTGGTTGCAATGCAGGAGACATGGGTTCAATCCCTGGGCTGGAAGTATCCCCTGGAGAAGAGCATGGCAACCCACTTGCCCTGAAAAATCCCTTGGGCAAAGTAGCCTGGCAGGCTATCGTCCATGGGGTGATAAAGAGTTGGACATGACTGAGTCTATATGTGAGTGTATATATTAATACATTACTCTCTTAGTTATCTATCCTGTGTCCCTGGGTATCTTTTTTAAAAGTTAAAATCCACCTCAAATTCTTTATGGGGAATTACAAATAATAAGTTCTTGAGTTTTATAATAGGTTAGAAAGAAAACATGTTAGATGATATTTATGTCAGATACATTTTGTGTGATCCAAAATTTCTCTATAACCCTGTATAAACTTCTCCACTCCTCTGTGAATAACTAAAAGCAAATTAAGTATTATTGTGGGGATGATTCAGTACATAAATTCTAATTTAATATGTTGCAAATGGTTATGACCAGAAATTATAAAATGATTACTGGCAGTATTTGAAAAGTCCAAATTATTTTCCAATGTTTACATCATAGAATCATAGAACTTTAGAACAGGATATTATTTACTTTTCATATTTTGCTTGACCAAACTGGTGAACTTAATTTTCTGTTAATCTAGTTTCAATGTCTTCTTAGAAATAAGACAAAGCTACTGTCTTTTCATAGAATTATGGTGCTGAAAGGTCTCTCCAGTTGGATATTTCATTTGACTCCCTATCAAGGTCAACCTCCCGACCACTTGAAATAGAAAGATAGCATGTTAAAATCTTTTGCAAAAGAAATTTATTTTAAAGATCTTCACCAATAACATCTGTCAGGATTTAGCATTTCTGTTCTTCCTGCAAATTGAATCTAAAAGTCATACCTCTACAGGGTAGAGAGCAGAGAAAGAATTGGTGACCATTTGTTGTGTAACAGCTCATTGCAGAAAACAAGTAATGGTCAATTTATTCATTCAATCATCAGCCAGCAAATATTTACAGATTGTTGTTCAGTGCCACATGGATGCCAGATTTTCTTGGGAAATCTAGAAGCTGACAGAAAGAGTGGTGAGCTGCTTTGATGCCACATAAAGAGCATTTCTCTATGTGGCATTTTATTGGCATATTATATATACAGAGAATTTATTGACTACACCAAAGCCTTTGACTGTGTGGATCACAACAAACTGTGGAAAATTCTGAAAGAGAAGAAAATACCAGACTACTTTACCTCCCTTCTGAGAAATCTGTATGCAGGTCAAGAAGCAACAGTTAGAACTGGACGTGGAACAACAGACTGGTTCCAAATAGGAAAAGGAGTATGTCAAGGCTGTATATGGTCACTCTGATTATTTAACTTATATGCAGAGTGCATCATGGGAAATGCCAGGCTGGAAGAAGCACAAGCTGGAATCAAGACTGCCAGGAGAAATATCAATAATCTCAGACGCGCCGATGACACCACCTTTATGGCAGAAAGTGAAGAAGAAAGAGCCTCTTGATGAAAGTGAAAGAGGAGAGTGAAAAACCTGGCTTAAAACTCAACAGTCAAAAAACTAAGATCATGGCCTCTGGTCCCATCACTTCATGGCAAATAGATGGGGAGACAATGGAAACAATGAGAGACTTTATTTTTGGGGGCTCCAAAATCACTGCAGATGGTGACTGCAGCCATGAAATTAAAAGACACTTGCTCCTTGGAAGAAAAGCTATGACCAACCGAGACAGCATATTAAAAAGCAGAGATGTTACTTTGCTAACAAAGGTCCGTGTAGTCAAAGCTACGGTTTTTCCAGTAGTCATGTATGGATGTGAGAGTTGGACTATAAAGAAAGCTGAGCAATGAAGAATTGATGCTTTTGAACTCTGATGTTGGAGAAGACTCTTGAGATCCCCTTGGGCAGCAAGGAGATCAAACCAGTCCATCCTAAAGGAAATCCGTCCTGAATATTCATTGGAAAGACTGATGCTGAAGCTGAAACTCCAATAGTTTGGCCACCTGATGGGAAGAACTGAGTCACTGGAAAAGCCTGATGCTGGGAAAGATTGAAGGCAGGAGGAAAAGGGGATGATAGAGGATGAGATGGTTGGATGGCATCACCGACTTGATGGATGCGAGTTTGCGTAAGCTCCGGGGGTGTGGTGATGAACAGGGAAGCCCGGTGTGCTGCAGTCCATGGGGTTGCAAAGAATCGGACATGACTGAGTGATTGAACTGAACTAAACTGAGAGAGCATTTGCCCTGGGAGAAAGGGCCAGGCTGCACCATCTTAATTTCTACTGACCCAGGGAGGTTGCTCAGTGGTAATGAATCCTCCTGTCAATGCAGGAGACACAGGAGATGAGGGTTCGATCCCTGGGTGGGGCAGATCCCCTGGAGAAGGAAATGGCAACCCACTTCAGTATGCTTGCCTGGGAAATCCCCTGGACAGAGGAACCTGCAAGGTACGCAGTCGATGGGTTTGCAAATGAGTTGGACACAACTTAGTGACTGAGTAAGCACACGCAGGCAGGGACAGAAGACTGAGCAAAACACTGAAAGACAGAATACATCCCCTTCAGTTCAGTTACAGAAGAGGAGTTCCTAGAGATGGGGATTCCAAAGAATTAGAAAACAAAAGAAAACCAGAATACAGCCCAGGAGGGGAAAAAATCAGAAGTAATCATTTACCAGAATCAGAGAAACCAAAGCTACCTAACCAGTATTTTATTTGTTAAAGTTGGCAGCTCTGTTGGCCCTGTGCCTACAGCTTAATGAGCCACTGTCCAAAGGGAAAGAGGGGTGAACGGAGAAGGACAGAGCCGAAGCGAGTGCACCTCCTTTTTGTTAGTCAGGGAGCTGCTCAACCACAGACCTTATCGGGGTGGAGAGGGAGTCCTCTTAACTTGGAAGAAAAATTGAGGAACTGCTTAATATGTTGAGCAGGATACTTTCTATATTTGTGGATCTGGTTTTGTGAATTAAAGTGATCATATGATTGTCTTCATGTAAGTCAGCAGAAGGTCAAGGGAATCTGCCAAAATTTCCTTCCAGGAACAGGGGATGCATATCTTCACTAAATAAAATTTAAAGGGACAGAAAAAAGACAGTAATAAAATTGTGCTTTGGTCCCATCAGCACCCACATGTCTAATGGGAGAAGCACAGTTTGTTAACATGGGAGTTACAGCAGAGACATTTAATGTAGGCTCCAGGGCGTTCTCTGAGGAAGTAACATTAAACAGAGAGCAGAAATCTGTGTGAAGATGGCAGATTAAAGTTTTTTTTTTTTTCAGATTAAAGATTTTAAAGGGGATTTTAATGGGGAATCTCCCCAAATCTCCATAAAACAATTCTAAGTGATTTTTTTAAAAAAGTATTAACCCCCAGGGCTTCCCAGGTAGTAGTGGCTAAAAACCTGCCTGCCAGTGGAGGAGATCCAAGAGACCCGGGTTCAATCCCCTGGAGGAGGGCATGGCAACCCACTCCAGTATGCTTGCCTGGGAGATGCAATGGACAGAGGAGCCTGGTGGGCTACAGTCCATGGGGTTGCAAAGAGTCGGACACAACTGAACACACATATTTGTCATGTTTTTGTGTTAAACCCCAAAGCATCCCAATGCGTAAGAACAATAGAGGAAGCACTATCTACAAAATTTTGGAACTTGGGAAACAGATGGATGAGTGAGAAAGGACCAGAGAGAATTGAAAGTTAGGTTCTGGGACATAAAGACGAAACCCAGCTTCGTTACTCAGACTCCACAGCTTAGAAAGGGGTACCACCTGCAACTTCCAAAAGTGGGGTGGTTATGATGACTAAAATAAGAAGGATTGATTGAAAGCTAGTTTTTGAAGTAGTAAGACTTCCAGATCACCATTCCAGCTCACTGGCCAACAACCCTGGCAAGAGGAGGAGGATTAACTTTGTCCAGAGAAAGAAGCTGGGTTCAGTTAAGGGTGGAGATACATCCTGAGAACAGGGGAATAAAGTGAATGTATACAATTCTGGAAGGACTGATGCTGAAGCAGAAACTCCAATACTTTGGCCACCTGATTCGAAGAGCTGACTCATTAGAAAAGACCTTGATGCTGGGAAAGATTGAAGGCAGAAGGAGAAAGGGGAGGCAGAGGAGGAGATGATTAGATAGCATTGCTGACTCAGTGGACATGAGTCTGAGCAAGCTCCAGGAGATGGTGAAGGACAGGGAGGCTTGGTGTACTGCAGTCCATGGGGTCGCAAAAAGTCAGACACGACTGAGTGACTGAACAACAGCAATACAATTGAGACCAGCCCCCTGCCTTCCTCCCATGTTTGGTTTCCAGACACTGTTGTCCTAAAGAACTCTATGAACTCATGGCTGGGAGTTGGAGCTTTGGGTTGGACTTAGCTGAGCAGCTCTGAGCTCTCTCCAGGACTCCACATTCACTTGTAATGAGTCAGTTTCTGGCTTAACTGGGATTGGATGGTCTAAGATAAACTCACTTACATGTCTGGGGCATTAGCCAGGATGGCTGGAACAGCTGACCTTCTGATGCCAGTGATTCTTCATCTCCCAGTTTACTAGACTGGGGTTTACATGGTGGTCTCAAGGCAGTGTCCCAACGAATTGGGGGCTGAAGCTCAAGGGACCTTGAGGCCTAGTCTTAAAAGTCCCACAATAGTTGCATTCTGCTGGTAAATCAAGTTATAGGAACAGCCCAAATTCAAGGGATGAGAAATAGATTTCACCCCATGATGGGAAGGTTCACATAAATAGAAATGGTATGAGTTCTTATGGCCATCTTTGCAAATAAATCTATCACAGCTTCTTTTTAAGAATAGAGAATATTTTCTCAGATGAGATTAAACAAATTGTTCTCAGACCCTTTCCTAAACCAGTCACTGAAGGTGATTAAATTACCCTGATTGGGTAAGCCCAAAAAAGGTTGACTTCCTAGGCCTGAAGACCCATTATTTTCTGATCCTTACTGCAAAATATGTGTAGGGATTTTGGATAGAAAAATAATCAACATCTCTTATATTTTACTAAAGAAATATAATTTTATTTTAGAAGATAACCTTTGAAGATGATTTAATTTAGAAGATAACCTTTATAAGATGAAAGATATGATTTCATTTAAAAAAGATAACCTTGAAACATGATTTCATTTTTAAAAGAAGTTTATTATTCTCACTTGCAGGGAAGCAAGACTGAATGTAAGTAGACTACTTATAGGGTTTCTCAGTCTCAGTTCTATTGAAATATTGAGCCAGATAATTATTTGTTAGAGGGTGGAGGAATGTTCTTTGCATTGTGGGATGTTTAAAATAACCCTGGCATCTACTCATTAGGTGTCAGAAGTTCACCTCCAGTGTAACAGTGAAAAACATCTCCAGACATTGACAATTATTATCTGGGGATCAAAGTCACCCCTGGTTGGAATCCATTGGGTTCAGAGGCTAATACAATTATGTAGGTGATGATTTCATTGGCCTGAACCAAAGTAGAGGCAGTAGGGCTGGAGGCAAGAAGGATTTAAGAAATCTTGGATTTGGCAGATCACTGAATGGGAAGGGAGGACCACATGTAATGACTGCCATGTTTTGGGTTAAATAACTCTGCAGTTTGGCTACACAAGAGGACAAACAGGCTGGAAGAAATCAAGGCAATGAGTTCAGCTTGGAACAGGCTCAGTTTGAGGTGTCTGAAGAACTTAAATGAAGATATTCAAGAGGCTGTGGAGTAAAGATCTTGAGCCTGGTCCAGCCTCAGATGTATTTTTCTTTGCTTCTGTGATTTTAGAAAAATACATGTGAACGAACATTTAAGAAAATTTGGAGACTTCATATGCAAGTTTCAATTTCCATTTTGTCTAAAATATTAGAAGCTCTGGCTACACTGGGTCCAAGGTCTTAGATGATAGAAATCTACAAGCCAAGTTTACTGCAGCAGGTCCCAGACTCCCCAGTACCTTCTTGGCTCCTTTCCATCACTTGCTCACTTACCATTTTGAAAATTTGAGTGTAGGATTCTTTTGCCTTGGGGGACATTTCTGCTCTCGGACATCAACACAGACACGGAACCATTACCTTCCAAAAGGCTCTGCGTTCTATCATCCCTCTGATCCATCTATTTAAATCAGACCTCTTAGGTCTGTTTATATATTTCACTCATTTTCTCCCCTCTTCTGATTCTGATACTAATATATGTCCTTTGTGGAAAACCTAGAAAATACAACACACACATTATTCCAAACCCTACAGTTGCCTTGGATTTTCTTGACAGCTTTCCATATATCCTTGGAGGTGATGGTTAGGGCTCCCTTGCCATCCCCAGGAAGAAGTTCTGTCTCAATTAGGATAAACTTGCTCCCACTTCTTGGCCTAGATCCCAGGAGTGCGTCACAACTGAAGCAGAGTTATTTTTTTTTAAATGGCAATGGAAGAAAATAAAATGAGTTTGTTGTAGTCACCTCTCTGCTTTTGTGCTTTTTAAAATATATGATTATATTTATTTTAAATGGATTGATTGCTTTACAATGTTGGTTTGATTTCTGTCATACAGCAACATGAATTAACTATAGGTGTACACATGTCCCCTCCTTCGTGAATCTCCTTCCCACCTCTTACCCTTTCCTACCCCTCTAGATTATTACAGAGCCCCTGTTCGAGTTCCTTGAGTCATACAGCAAATTTCCACTGTCTGTCTATTTACATGTGTTAGTGTATATGCTTCCACGCTGCTCTCTCCATCCATCTCACCCTCTCCTGCCTCTCTCCTGCCCTTGTCCACAAGCCTGTTCTCCATGCCTGCATCTCCATTGCTGCCTGGTGCTTTAAAAAAAAAAATATTTTTTGGCCAAACCACATGGCATATGGGATCTTAGTTCCCCGACCAAGGATCAAACCTCTTCCTTCTGCACTGGAAGTGTAGAATCCCAACCACTGAACCAAAACGGAGCTCCCTCTGCTTTTGTACATTTTAAGCCAAAATTTGTGCATTCTGAGGGTTACTAAGAAAAAGAAAAACAATCAAGAATTCAGGCAATTAAGTGTTTTCCCAACATTAGGAATTCAGTAGTCATAATTTATCACCCCTCATTCTCTCAGTGTTTCAAGGAAACATTTTCCATTTATGTTCATTTGTTTTTCCAAATGCTTCTTAAAATAAGCCTTAAATGCACTATTTGTAGGTCAGTGACAATGCTCCTTTAAAACTGCTTGAATAATAGAACAAAATGACATACCTCTTACAGAACAAAATGGGCCATAATAATGTGAGAGAGACCATGTACGAAGGGATGTAATAGTTAGAATTAAAATGACGTCTGACAATTACTTTCCATTTGAACGGAGGTGAAGAAAATCAGAATTACAATACTCTTGTGATTAAACTTGGATGAGATGAAAATGTCATCATTGTTTGATGAGAATTTTTCATTAGAGTTCAAAGAATATGAATGATTTAACTACAATGTACCAACACCACAGGGCTGAATACTCTTTATCAGTTTTCCTGACTTTTCCTTACAGCAGATCACTAGAGAAGTGCCAGCCTCTCTCCTTCTTCTGTTCTTCTGCCACTGTCTCCAGAAGATTGGTTTTTGAAACAGCAAGATCCTTTGTGTTAAGTTTGGACACTGAAATCCTGTGCCTGTGTGCTCAATTGCTTCAGTTGTGTCTGACTCTTTCGGGCACTGTGGACTGTAGCCTGCCAGGCTCCTCTCTCCATGGGATTCTCCAGGCAAGAATACTGGAGTGAGTTGCCATTTCATCCTCCAGGGTATTTTCTTGACTCAAGGATCGAACCTGTATCCCCTGAATTGGCAGGTGAATTCTTTACCACTGAGCCACCAGGGAAGTCCCACTGAAATCCTGGCGTAGCTTAACATGTTAAGTCATCTCCAACAGCCTTGTGCTGAGACGAGGCTCATCATTTTTCCTTTTGAAAGAAATACATTATAAAGGCAAGGTTTCTTGCGTGAGATGTGGGGAGATCCTGCTCTCATCCTGCATTTGTTGCTAAAAATCAAAATTTGGTGAGTCCTTTTATTCCATGGGAGGAGTCTAGGTATTTCCCTTTAGCTTGAAATGGCAGCACTGGGATCACAGTTTTGATAGTCATTCAGTCATGTCCGACTCGTTTCAACCCTGTGGACTGTCTCCTGCCAGGCTCCTCTATCCATGGGATTCTTCAAGCAAGAATACTGGAGGGGGGTGACATTTTCTCCTCCAGGTTGTCATCCCAACACAGGAACTGAATCTTCGTCTCCTGCATTGCCTGGTAGGTTCCTTAGCATCTGAGCCGCCAGGGAAACATGAGGTTTTGACTATTAAAATTGCTGAAGACGATGCTTGTTCAGTTCTCTTTCTGGTACTGATTCCACGATGCTTGTTCAGTTCTCTTTCTGGTACTGATTCCACTATAGGATGATAACTCAGCACAGGGACTCTTCTCTACACAGGGGCAGAGGCTGTCCTGACAATTCCCGCACTGTGGGAGCAAGAAAATAGGAGCCCCTGTCCTCTGACTTCGCTCTTAGTGAGGGACTCCTGTCTCCCATCCCTCCCCAATGATCATCCTTTTTCCTATCTTTCCCCTTTGGGAATCCCTAAATCAATTAATTAATGTTTTTTTTATTGGAATATAGTTGCTTTACAATGTTGTGTTAGTTTCTACTGTACAAAGTCAGTCAGTTATATATATCATATTTGTCCTTCCTTTTGGATTTCCTTTCCATTCAGGTCACCATTTGGAGCCCCAGATTTAAACAAATAGTTCTCTAGTCACTGGTAGTACATCTCTATCTTGTATTTTAAAAGATTTTTGTCTTCTGAAAGTCTGAGTCAAATTAGGTGGGAACTGAAGCTACAGTTCTGAGGCTTGAGCACAAAGAGATAAGTACTTACTGATGACAGTCATTCTACTCATTCATTTCCCAAAGCTGTTGCCATTATAACAGTGTTAGTACTTAGCTCACTCATTGTTATATTTATCTATTTATTTTTGGCTGTATAGCACAGTGTGTAGGATCTTAGTTCGCTGACCAAGGACTGAACCTGAGCCCTGGCAGTGAAAGCTCTGAGTCCTAAGCGGTGGACTCCCAGGGAATCCGCACCTTTATTATTATTTTTTTTTTTGCAAATAAAATCGGTCCATTTTATAGGCCAATATAGGATAAGTTATCACATACAATTAGTTCAATTTATTGTCAAACACCATTTTATTGCTTCCCTTTTTAAAATTGTTTGTTAAATAAAATTAAATAAATTATAATTTATTAAAGCTTTCTATAGGATCCTGAACAAAATAGGTGCATTAGCATACATATTGATTGGGTGATTAATAGGTAAAGATGAACTAAGATATATATTAATTATCTTAATGAAGGGCAGAGAGAAATGGTCAGATTAGGTAAATTAAAGACCAGTTAGGAAATCTGGGCTATTGATAGAAAGTGAGCAGTATCTGTCATACCCCTGTTCAATAAAAGAAAGTGTTTTTTTGGCTCTGCAGTCCCTCTCAAAAACACTTTAAAGTTCAGCTGATTTATCTTTGTAGCATTTGCATTGGAGGGTTTCAGTCTTCCTTCAGAGGTGGTCAAAATGATAACCAGCGGTCAAGTTGTGAACAGCTGAGAGATTCAAACATGCTTAGCATGTAAGAAAGAATCAAAGCCTTGGAAAAAGCAGATATAAATGTTGACATGACTGGCGGCCTAAGACACCGCAACCTCAGGTAAGAGACAGTACAGGACAGCTACTAGGAGTTGAGTCTGTTGGACAGACTGCCTGGGTTCAAATCTCACTTCCCCCACTTGGTAGCTGACTTTGAACTATTTACTTACCCAGCTTAGACCTCAGTTTCCTCACCTATAAAATGGGAGTAATAGCAGTATCTACTTTGTAAGGTTTCTTTACATAGTGTGTGCACAGTACATGTTATTATCATTATTGAATTGTGGAAGACCTAATCAGCACCTTTGCAATCAATCCTCAACTCTTTTTTTCTGGACCAAATGAAAATCTTCTTTAATAGTGGTCTTTATAATTTTTTTTAAATAAAAAAATATTCTTAAATTACTTAAATTTACAAAATTTCTTAAATTACCCAATCTAAACACATTGTAGCAGTCAACTCTATTCTCTTATTTGGGATCTTGTCTAAGATTTGTAATAGGTACTCCAGATCTGTAGTACTTAATTTATTATCCCTCACTGATGCTGTATGTAAAGATTTCTCCTAGTATGGAGAAGATGTTTCTTGCCACTTGATGGCTGGTGGGAAATTAGGCTGATGGATGGAAGAGAGAACTTTGTGTGACTTAGGGAAACAACATGAAGGATTGGGATTAATAGGGATGTGAGTTCCTGGTTTTGCTTTAGCACTAGTTACAGTTCTGAATAGTTTGCTTCATCTCTTTGACACTCATGTTGGGAAATGAGAAAGATAGTAATGCTTGCCCCACAATGAATTCTGAAGAGTAACAGATTGAGACCAATATTTAGAAAATCTGACACCCCATGTAAGCTCATAATTGATAGTTATTCTAATCTGTGCATTTCCCCTCTACCATTCTGATCCTTGGCCAATATTTTTTTTAAAGGAAGAAAGCACACAGGCTCTGATTTCCATCTATTCTAAGATTAACTTACATCTTCCAGACTGGAGAGTTTCTTTCTTTCACCCATCCACCCATCCATCCATCTATCCATCCAGCTATCCATCTATCCAGTCATCCATCTTGAATTTACTGAGCACTGTGCTGGGGGCTGTGCTTAGCCACTCAGTCATGTCTGACTCTTTTGTGACCCCATGGACTGCAGCCTGCCAAGTTCCTCTGTCCATGGGGATTCTCCAGGCAAGAATACTAGAGTGGGTTGCCATGCCCTCCTCTAGAAGATCTTCCCAACCCAGGGACTGAACCCAGGTCTCCCGCATTGCAGGCAGATTCTTTACTGTCTGAACCACCAAGGAAACCCTTATTGAGCACTAGCTATGCGCTATCACTATTCTATGCACAGAGGTTGCAAACATTATGCTCATGGTTTCTCAAAGACCTCTGAACATGTGGAGGCAGCAGAGCTCAACTAGCTTTTTGGGGTCTTTAATGTCTTCTTGAAACCCAAGGAGTGAAGATGTAGAAAAAACTAAAAAATATTAAGAATTAATTCAGGTGACATACTGTTTTGGACATTTTCCAAGCAGCATAATTATCTAAAATCGAGCTGACATTTATTTTCTAGCTTCCCATGCTTGTTAAAATACTTTTCTTGCTGAAATACTCACAGGGCTAAATTTCATCTAACATCTGGCCATCATATAAATATAGCAATTAAAACATGTCTTGTTGCTTACACATTAGGTATAAATTTTAGAAATCCAATTAGTGTTTTATTCTTTCTAAAGTGCATTTTCCCCTTTTATTTTCTTTAGTGTTTGAGCTAATTTTGGACTCCTAACTGGAACTATATGCATTCAAATATTTTGCACACACCTATACAGTAAAAACCAACTAGATCAAGATATAGTGCTTTGTGGTATTTCCTAATGATTGAGATATTCTTTAAGTTATTTATTCATTTATGCAACAAGCATTTATTGAGAGAAATGTCAAGCCTAGTTCTCAGGGCTGAGAAGAAGACATAGTCTCAGCCTTTAAGGAGTTTAAAACTTAGTAGGGGAGAGAGAAACCTACACCGTTGATTTCACTACAACGTGACAAATGCAATAAGAGGTTCACATCCACCTGGCTCTTAAAGGCAGCATTCACCACTCTTCCGATGGGCTGCATGTTACATACATGATTGTCCTCAATCCTTCCCAGCAGGCCTGTAGCCTCTCAAAACTGAGAGGTTCCAACCAAGAACCCAAGAGAGTTAACCGATACTCATTGAGGCTACGTTATCCATCTGGGTAGGCAGAATTTGCCAAATGCCCTAAGGATGGATTGTCTATTTTGCAATACCAGCCTCATTTGAGTCACAGTTGTTTAAGTCTTCACTCTTTGATTCTCTATAATGATAGCTGATATTCAATGGTCTGTTTTGCACAGATGTGAACATTTAGAATTAAGCCCACAAAAACATTTTCACTGTCTATATGAGGACCTATCATACTGTGTACTCTGTAGGCTCTCAAAAATATATTTTATTATATGGATTCCACCACCATTTCATTTGGTGTTGATTGTACTCAAATATCTAAACCTCCTGGTCCTTCTAAATGATGCTTCAAGATGAGATGAGCAAAAGCTGTGGATGAATTTTCAAAATCATCAAATACAATGCTTACCTTTTAAAATATTAAACACTTTATTTGCACAAGCTTAGTAATATGAGATCAACATAATTCACAGAAATTAACCACAGTGCTAACACTTTAATAGATTATTCCAAATATTAGACATTACAGTTTCAATCTCCTTAACATTAGCTCTAACACTGGAATAACATTTCAGTTAATGAATAATTGTGAATATAACCATATGTTCAGTTTATTCTCACCAGTTTATCATGAATTACAATTTTATTGTGATTTGAGTCATAAAAGTGATAAACAATTGTTTATATAGTTTTATAAATTGCATGTTTATTTAATTAATCCTGAAGAGAATCTAGAAATACATTCTGATGGGTTATATAAATTCAGTGTATTCTTTAGCTCTTGAATTTTAACATGCATAGGTAATGCTATAACTGCTTTTAAGTTTAATGTTTATTGTACATGTTGCATAACATTTATTTGATCTGTATTTTCATAGGTTATTGTCATTTGCCAAAGTGAGTAGCCACAGTTTTAAAGCCCTGGATTAAATATCTTGCATGTATTTTAGGGAAGAGGGTTTCAAAAGTTACAGCTGTTTTGAAGTAATCTGTAAAGTACTATGAAAGCAATGCAAATGTACACAATTTGGGGGTAAAGAGAGTGAGTTTTGTTACATTACATTTTCCAGAGAGTAAACACACTTTTCTAATAATTTTGATGCCATCAACATATTGGGAAAGACAGAATGACTTTCAGGTATCAAATAGCCTGAGTTTGCATATTCTATAGTGCTTATGATGAGAATTTATATCAGCTTTCTTGTCTGATAAGTTGGTCTATTGGGCTCACATTGTCATTCTCAGCTGTCACAAAGGCAATTTATCAGTCAAATGTTCACAGCATGTGGAAACAGTGTCAACAGGCTGCAATAGAGAGCTTCACTGGGATCAATTCTAGTATTTGAATGTGCTAGTCTGTTTTGGAATTTTTTGGTTCATTATGGAGTTTAAATCAGTAAGTGAGTTGCCTGGTTTCATGGTCTAAGAAGAATATTCTGTGCTATCTGGAATCAGACCTCTAATAATTAGACTAATTCTGTCATGTGCTGTGTGCTGTGCTTAGTCGCTCAGTCATGTCTGACTCTTTGCAACCCCAGGGACTGCAGCCCACCAGGCTCCTCTATCTATGGGATTCTCCAAGCAAGAATACTGGAGTGGATTGCCATGCCCTCCTCCAGGGGATCTTCCCAGCCCAGGGATCAAACCCAGGCCTTCAGCAATGCAGGCGGATTCTTTACCATCTGAGCCACCAGGGAAACATGTTAGCAAAATATTTCTAATCTTATAAAATCTTCAAGACTGATCCAGCACCTACCAATGCATAAGGAAAAGGATCAAAAGAGGGAAAGTATAAGAATATATGAAAAACATCAAATGGCAGAAATGAAGTGTAAGAATCTTACATTTAAGCAACTATTTAGATACCAGAAAATATTCCTTTCAGTATAAAAGTTGAGAACTCTTTGAAGAAAATGGCATCTTCTACAATGAAAACATACTTTCAAACTCTGGACCCCCAATTTTAAAGAAAGCCCTGGAAACTTAAAAAATAACTTTTACCCTTTGTACTCCTTTGACAAACTATATAGATGTGCAATGTAGGGACCGCCTTACAATTGGGGGGGGGCGCTTGCTGTACTTTTCCTTAGGGAAGAGGCGGCTGGCATCGTTTCCTGGCTGGGTATAATTCATTTATGTCCTTCCAGTTTTTTCCCTCTGATCTCTTTTCTGTATATCTGTCAGTAGCACTCTCCTGGGAGCAGCATGATGCACTTCATTAATAAGAAGGGATTAAAGGAAAAAGCCCCAGTCTCTTAATACACTTGGATAATTTGGTGTCATCCACAAGGCAAAAGACCCCTGCTGCATAGATGTCATTAGAAAGGTACAATTTCATTACTTTTTACTGGTAGAGCCTTGAGTGAAATACAAAATATGTTGTCTCATATGCGGGGAAAGGAAAGTGCAAAAGCTTTCATTCGCTGCATGCCCCTAAAATAGTAGAAGGCAAAAATATATTCGATGGTTTTTACATTTATATGGCCTTCCCTTAGTAGTCCTTGAACTCATGCTTCCATTAAATATTGAACAAAATAAAGATGAAAAGAAAATTATTTATATCCTTAAATTACAAATGAAATGTATATATATATTTTCTCAACTAACACACTTGTTTTGAATACCTACTATGTGCCAGGTACTCTGCTTGTTGCTGGAAAACAAATGACCAAAATATAATTCATGAGGGGTTTTTTTTTTCCAGTGATAACTTATCAAATGCTCTAACTGGAAGTAAGTATAAAATTGACTGTATAAGAAGTAAACCATATGGCTGAATAAAAATGATCCTACACCAGTAAACTTTAAGTGTATTCCAAAAAATGTTTCCTTTTTCCCCTTGATGTGTGTGTTAGTTGCTCAGTTGTGTCCAACTCTTTGCAACCCCATGGACTGTAGCCGGCCAGACTCCAGGCCAGAATACTGGAGTGGGCTGCCATTCTCTTCTCCAAGGGATCTTCCTGACCCAGGGATCAAACCTGTGTCTCCTCCATTGCAAGCAGATTCTTTATCATCCGAGCCACCAGGGAAGACCCTTTCCCTTGCTAACCTCACTTATTTTTGAACTGGCATGTTTGCCTATAGTTGATAGCATTATCTTTTGAGTTAAACCACTCCCAGTTTTAAGCCTTTAATGATATACTGAGCAAACATTTGAAAAGATGTGCATAAACCATCCTTAGAAATATACCCTAGTTCCTATAGATGCTGTCCCAAGCAGGAAGCAGTGTGCCTCAGTGATGGAGGGTGTGGACGGCCACCAAAGGGACCTAGGATTTAGGCACCTGCCAAAAAGATGACAGTGGGACTTCTGGGGACTCCCCTGGTGTGATGTCTCTCTTGGAACCTTATGCATTCCTTTCCTAGCACCAAAGAGAATCAGATTTAATAGTGGTCCATTATCTCACTGCAACAGACACACAACTGCCATTAACACTGAAAAGTGACACGCAGTTGGAACTGTGTGTGGGAGAAGAAAGCCCTTGATTATCAGCTGTTTACAAGCCACTCTTTGCAGTGATAGGTTTTTGCTTTACTATTAGCTTTTGTTCAGTGAAATCGACTTTTGCAGCTCTTTGTCTAAAACGAAGGCTAGAACAGACTGGGGTTTACATGACAGCAACTGGCATTTCTAGAGACAGTTTTACCGACATAAGGCGAAGCAGTACAGAAAAAAAAAAAACAGTTATTTTGACAAACAAATGAGTCAATAATGAAAATACTTAAAAACCACATTGGGTTACATACAATATCTCTAAAAATGAAAGATTGTCATCTAGTCAGCTTGAAATACAGAGGAGTTTGATCACCCTTTTATTTTGCAGTCTTGTTGTTCCTTGACCCTCGTGCATTTTAGTTCATTAAAAATTCATTACATGTACAATGAAGATGATCAACAAATGCACAGGGAAGATTATCAATAAATGTCATGAGAAGTGGGAGGGTAGCAGCGATTGGGGCTGGCAGGACCAGTGTGTACACCTTCTAGAACGAGCAGAGCTTAATAATTAACAAAAACTCAGAACTCAACTAGTTATGTTCATGTTATCAAAAATATGTCTCAGCTAATGTTTAAGTACAGTTAACCAAAATTACAAACAAAAAACCCCCAGTTTTGCCAATAAATTTTTAAAAAAGCAAATGGTTAAGTGGTTAAAAGTTTAGATTGTTAACCTCATGTTGTATTTGAGGATATGCACTGAAAACAGATCAACTATCTGAAACCATTATACAGATTGCCTTTTTCCATATGATTTCTGTATGATGGTAAGTTTCCACCCACCCACATACAGTCTTTCAGGTCTGTTTGTCCTGAGTCTCACTAGGTGCCTTATGATGTAGATGTTTTATTAGGTGAATAAACATAAAGAATTTATGAACATTATTCAAATATCTGGGCTTTAGATCCATATTTACCCTAGAGACAGTGAGGAGGAGGAAGAAATATTATGAACTGAAGTTTGGTTTGAAAGTTGGGTATTTGAAATATAAATGAAAACAACTCATTAGCAATGACTCATTAATATTCATTTGCCGAGGTAGTTTAAACATAAGGGATTGCGTGTAAAAGTTTGTTGTATTTTCTCTCTTGAATGTTGCAGGACTCTGTGACATACTCTGTATTTTGCCATTGACAAACTTGACTTGAAAGAATAAATACTCAGAGGAAGATTGACAATACCAGTTACAAGGAAGAGGAAATAAGCTGATAGGTTATGTCTATGTGATAGATATGTCAGGCAAATCTTAACAAAATCTTGATAGCATTTTAAATTAATTATCAATTAATGTCAAATAGATAAATTAGATACACATTTGCTTTGAGGATACTTCAAAAAGATTTTTTTTTTTTTTTAGATTTGAAATTCATGATAGGTTTCTTCCAGTCCTCCTTGGTAAATAATGAAATATTTACTGCCTAGACTGAGTAATATGACATGAAACAACAAACCTGCACATGTCTAATTTATAACAAATCTGTTTCCTTAATGAGTGGAAGGAAATCTGAGGACAGTTCTAAGGGCTCTTGCCTGCTTTCAGTGCTGTCTCCTAGTCATACTGAAGACAACACCTCTCCAGATGGGTCTTTCCCTTTCTTCTCCTCACCCCGGTCAATGTCGATCACGTGCACCACTCCGGGTTTTAGAATCAAGTCGTCAGTCTCTACCTGACTCCTGTTGTCCTCCACCTCCATGTAGCTCCCTTTTGTTTGCTGAGCAGCTTTGCTGAAGGCTTCTTTAAATCGACGTTTGAGTTCAACATCTGGACAGAAGACATACTCATAAAGGCCACCAGCAAGGACAGCTCCTATGATTGGTCCAACCCAATATATCTGGGGAAAGATGGAAGAGTTATAGAGTGTAAGTAGAGTAAAACTATTTCTCTGAATAATGCATGAATATAGAACTTTGCTGATTTAAATTGAGAGCAAATATGGCATGCATAAAAAGAGACCTTTGGAAACAAAATAAGAAAACACATTAAATCTACATCTGAGATCTATATATTACTAAATAACATTTTGAACAGAAAATAAGAAGACTATTTCCTCTTCTCTTTTCCTGCTTTCATTATGTTCTTTCCATTTTCAGATAATCCTGAAAGATAGGTCCTCTTTGGTGGTACTATAAATTAAAAAGACACTAAAACTTATTTAACTAAAATAGAGAAAAAAAATTTCTAGAGAGTATCAATACTTGTTTTCTTAATATTGCCATCTTATATTGGTTTTCTGCATAATCACAATCATAGTACAGATTGTACCACTTGGGGCTTTAATTATTCAGTACAGCATGATAAATGGAATCTGAGGTCTACCACTTAGCAATTTTGTGACTGCTTGCATCCATTACATAACTTCATGAACACTTAATTCCATCAGATGCAAAACAGGAATAATAATAATACACAGCTCACTGTTGTCAGGATTAAATTGAAATAATACTTGTAAAGTACTTAACAGTTCCAGTTTCATAGTAACTTGCTCCTTTCCATGTTTCCTAGACAATTTAAAGATGTATGGGACTAGGCTGACTATAAGTCACTTTCCTTATGTTACATGTTTTTTTTCTCTGAAATTTGGTGATTTGTTTTCAGAGAAAACCTCAAGGTTTGTCCATAAATCTTTTTGCAGAGTGCGTTTATCCTCATGGTTCTTATACTGATGACTTGGTGGAAAAATCTGTGCTGAGTTTATGGATGATGGTGGGTAGAGGATTTGCCATCCAGTAGGATTTTAATTCAATAACTAGAAGTTTCTATCATATTAGTTATGTGTCTAGAATAAACTAAGTTTTGAGATTGGATAAACTCTAACATTTGCTTTAGAGTACATGTAGACTATAGGATCTCAGACAGTAAAAATCTGCCTGCAATGCGAGAGACCTGGGTTCATCTCTGGCTTGGGAAGACTCCTTGGAGAAGGGAATGGCTACCCACTTCAGTATTGTTGCCTGGAGAATTCCAGGCAAGAGGAGGAGCTTGGTAGGTAGGTTACAGTCCATGGGGTTGCAAAGAATCAGACAAGACTGAGCAACCAAGACTTTCACTTTCAGGTTGTAGAGTATTAGACATTCATTCAACAGATGGACTTGAGCAACAGTTGTTGTTCAGTCACTAAGTTGTGTCTGACTCTTTGTGACCCCATGGACTGCAGCATGCCAAACACGGTTTATTGGGCTGGCTGTATTCAGTGCTTAACTTGTATTAACTCATTTTATTCTAACTGATCTTTGAGATAGATATTATTATTATCCCATTTTATGGGTATGAAAATGGATATGCAGAGAGGGTGAGAAACTTGCTTAAAAATTTATGCTTAGCAAGTGGTTGAGCTGGGATTTCAGGTCTGTCTGATTTCAAAGCTCTTTTGAATCATTATGCTGTTTATTATACTTGCTAATGGTAAAGAACCTGTCTGCCGATGCAGGAGACATAAGAGACAGGAGTTCAATCTCTGGGTCAGGATAGACCCCCTGGAGAAGGGGATGGAAGCCCATGCCAGTACTCTTGCCTGGAGAACCCCATGGACAAAGAAGCCTGGTGGGCTACAGTCAATGGGGTCATGAAGAGTTGGACATGACTGAAGAGCTTAGCACAGGTACACACACACATGCTACACTTCTCTCATTTGAAAAAAAAAATCAGATGAATGCTTCTGGGTTAAAACACTCTCTGGAAATTAAATTCATTTAGCACCCTCATTGCACAGTCTAAAGAAAATTCAAACTTAAGCTGAAGCGGAACACATATACTTTACAGGGAAATTGTTGACAAAGTGGCTGCAAGAACCAAGTTCCTTATCTTGAACATGAAAGAAACCATGTCAGAGTTTACCTTTTTGATGCCCTTTCAAGGGGGAAATGAGAGCCCTCCTCTAAATGTCTTTGTGCTACATTCCTTTGGTAAGATCTCATTTGGTATGCTCTGTTCCATGAGCTACAAATTCCGCAAGAGAGACAAAGGACTGCTAAATAATTACAGTTCCCTCAAAACACTTATTCAGAAGACATCTGGCTGCATGCTCTCAAAAAAAAAAATCTCAGTTTCAAGTTGCTATTCCCAAAGTTATAATGCCCCTTAACTTTTAAAATTCATGAAGGTAAAGAATTTTTACTGCTAAAAATCCAGAAAGTCAGAAAAATCCAGAAAATCCAGAAAAGAAGACTAAAAAATATGATACCACACACAAAATTCATCATGAATATCTTGCTATTTTCATCTATCAGTCTACCTATTTACAGATATACTTTAAATTAATTGTTAATTTTACACAACCATTGTTACAAAATGGACATTAGTTTTCAGTAGGATTAAGTGTTGTAGCAACAAGGGGAAACTTAGATTCAGTCAGCAAGCTAAGGATTTTTTTTTTGCCACTCAAATTTTAACTAATGTATCACAACTCAAGTAATAAATAAAAACACATGTTTTCATCTACATTTTCAAGTCCTCATGGATTAAAATTTTTCATTTTTCTAAATTTTTCTTTCTTTCTTTTTTATTTTACTTTACAATTCTGTATTGGTTTTGCCATACATTGACATGAATCCACCACAGTGTACATGCATTCCCAAACATAAACCCCCCTCCCACTCCCCTCCCCACAACATCTCTCTGGGTCATCCCGTGCACCAGCCCCAAGCGTGCCATATCCTGCATTGGACTTAGACTGGCGATTCGATTCTTACATGATATTATACATGTTTCAATGCCATTCTCCCAAATCATCTCACCCTCTCCCTTTCCCTCTGAGTCCAAAAGTCCGCTATACACATCTGTGTCTTTTTTGCTGTCCTGCATACAGGGTCATCACTGCCATCTTTCTAAATTCCATATATATGTGTTAGTATACTGTATTGGTGTTTTTCTTTCTGGCTTACTTCACTCTGTATAATCAGCTCCAGTTTCATCATCTCATCAGAACTGATTCAAATGTATTCTTTTTAATGGCTGAGTAATACTCCATTGTGTATATGTACCCATTGTTTGAATGTATAAGTTGAACTAAAAGTTGTACTTTTATCATAAGATCTATATACTGTGTTCCGTTGCTCAGTTGTGTCCAACTCTTTGTGACCCCATGACACCAGGCTTCTCTGTCCATGGGATTCTCTAGGCAAGAATACTGGAGTGGGTTGCCATTTCCTCCTCCAGGGGATCGTGTTAACCCAGGGATTGAACCAGTGTCTCTTGCATCTCCTGAACTGGCAGGTGGGTCACCACTAGTGCCACCTGGGAAGCCCTGAGACCTATATACCGCATTTCCATTCCTGTTAGTGTGGCAAATCTTTAGAGACATACGTGGGAATTTCAGTGGCAAAATGACCAATTGCATGGATAGTATTACTGACTAAGCTTTTTCATGGCCGGGTCCAAATCCTTGCTTTTGATCACTGATGTTCGTGCTTTTATTTAATGGGAAAGATTACTCATAAATACTTGGTACACTTTTCTTAGAAGTGAATGCACATAGCAGTCGGGCAGTTTCTTCTCATTTGCAACACAGATCACGGATGAAGGCATGTGACTGTGTCAGTAACCCCTGTATGCATGACATTAAAACATAAGTGACATCTATGACAGAAAAGAATCTGAAAAGAATATATATATACATTCATATATCTGTATGTATAACTAAATCACTTTGCTGTACACCTGAAACTAACACAGAATTGTATATCAACTATACAGCAATAAAACAAAAAACATAACAGACATTGTCTTACATTCATGAATTGAAAATAAAAGGTGTAAAAGAGCATTCACAACATATAGATGAAAATAAAACTTAGCCCCATTTGAAGCTGGCTGATATACACCTATTTTTATGGGTTCTTGTAAGTCAGTATGTAAAAGGTCTTCAAAACTGCCACATTATTCATTTAAGGGATTTAAATTTCTTTTTGGTAAGGAACAATTGAAAAGAAATCAACTGTGGTATTAACGGATACCTCTGCTCTCTAGAAGCACTACCCCCACACTAATAAGTAGGGTAGGCATGAGGTGTGAGCAGTGTGTCTTTTCTGAAAGTCATTTATTTTCCAGCTATGGTTATGGCAATAATAGCATAAGCACTGGCACTATCTATTCCTCACCATCTGCAGTTCAAATGCTTCCAACTTCTATACTATTAATTGGGTTCATGCTTTTGTAAACAAAAAGGGTAAATATTTTTGCTATGTGCTTTTAAGCATTTCTCTTTTTCTTCTTTTTATTGTTTTGCAAGCATATTAGGTGTCATTGCTAGGAAGGGTTTACTTTCAATTATTTAAACACCACATTCACTTCACCACCCTGATTTTAATTTGTTACAGCCAGACAACCTCCATATACAATATATTCTGCCAGAGTCTGTCAGAATACAGTGTGCAGAGCAGTGCTTTAAAAAAAAGACTATCACTAAAGGCTCAAAACAGATATGAAATTTTTTACAGCAGATAAAATCTGTCCTAGTCTGTCCCTAGTCTTTATGAAAGATGTAATAAAGTGGTGGTGGGGGGGTTACAGTTGGGTGAAAGAGAAACTAGTGAGCAAAATAATGGGAAAAAAAGCTCTATGGCTAATTGTCCTCAACTTCAGGAAAATAGGAACAAAGAACATGATAGTTACCCAGTGGTTCTCCCAATTTCCCATGATAACTGCAGGTCCAAAGGATCGGGCGGGGTTCATGCTGGCACCAGTGTAATTGATCTACAGGGAAAAAGAACACAACTTCAGACATTGCTGAAACAGGGTTACTAACAGGTAGCCTTCATGGCATTATGTCACTGTTGGCCAAGTCAGTTAGAGGAAGGTTAGCAGCCTTAGCAACATTCTCATCACAAAGTTAGCAAAACAATAACCTAAAATGGACAGAAGAGGCTGGATACTAAAGAACCTCAGCTGTGAAACACAACATTTTCAGGCCAGCTGAAGGGTGAGGCTAAACAATGTGGATCCGTTATTTAAAGGAACTTGGAAACTTACGGCAAATAAATGTCCAATTGCAACAGAGATCCCAATGGCTAAAGCTATGGAACCGGTGACATCAGTCCGTTTGGAATCACAGCTGGCAAAAATAGTAAACACCAACTGAAATGTGATTATCAACTCCACCAGGAGACCGTGTCCAGCGCTAAGATTTCTGTGAACCTGGAGACAGAAAAATACTCCATCTGAATTGACAAGAGAACCTTTTCTGTGATAACATATCATTGTGAAAGGCACACTTTATTCCTATAAAAACCGATGGTCAGTTTGAGTCTTCTATTCCACCCCTGATTGAGACATGCATCTCCCCCCCAAAAAATAAATACTTATTTTGGGCCAGCACAGATAATTAATTGCTCTTACAATGACCAAGTGGGAGTTTGTGCTGAATGTTCTTTTCTACAAAGAAAGCAAAATATGCTACTGCTGCACTTAAGTTATAAAAGAGTTTCTTGAGAGTCTTGCAATTTTATAAGGCAAAGATTAAATTCATTAATTAGGTTTAAATTAATTAATATATACTTCAATTAAAATTTAAACTGTGTGTGGTTTTTTAATCAACCCCTGTGCTGAGCTAACAAATGATATACTTAATCAGCTAAGAACAAAACCAGGATCAAATGCCAATTCAGTTTTTAAAGTGTGACCCTTGATGTTTTAAACCTCATGTTCAAGGCAACAAACAAAACTGTTCCTTCTGCCAGTGAACCAACAAATAATTGTAATAAAAATGTCTTATGTTATATATATATAGTCAATGCAGTCACTGGGATGGAGAGAAAGAGGAAAAAAGAACCCAACATAATTTTTGTGCTGCCCAGACTTAGTGCTATTCAAGTCATTCAACAGCAAATAATGACTTCATATGATATAGTCAGTGTGGCTGGAATCAGTTTGCACCCCTATCAAGAGTTATCAGACAACCCCTGGGAATAAGTTGGCAATTTTAGGAAAGACTCTTAGGTCACCAGGGTGTCATTTAGCACTCCATATAAGCTGCCGGGAGTCCAAGAATGAAAACAACAGCTAAAGACGGTACCGTGGTGACTCCGAGGCCCCCCACCACACTGGGAGGCGTGACCAGGTAGAGAATTCCGGCTCCAATGATGGCGCCCAGGCACTGAGCTGCAATGTAGAAGACAGCCTTGGCGATGCTAATCCTCCTGGTGCACACCATGGCCACCGTCACAGCGGGGTTGATGTGGCCACCACTGATGTGGCCAAAGCACTGCACCATCGTCGCGATGCTGAGTCCAAAGCAGAGGGAGATGAGAACCATGTCGACAGGTAATGGCTTTTCTGCTCCACCCCAGTTGATGGTGGATCCCAGGCTGAGCAGGACAAAAATAAGCATGGCCAGAAATTCCGCGGTGACTGCCTTCCAGAAAGTTTGTGTCCAGACCCCTTTGAAGGCCACCATGATACTCTCTCTTGTACACAAAGGTCCACACTTACTGAAAAGAAAAAGCAAAATTGGCATCAGAAGCTACCGAATCAGAGTCTCCTGAGATGAAGATGGCCAGGCCCTCGGGCTCCCAGGTGGCTCGGGGTAAAGAATCTGCCTGCCAATGCAGGAGACGTGGGTTGATCCCTGGGTCACAACGATCCCGTGGAGAGAGAAATGGCAACCCACTCCAGTGCTCTTGCCTGGGAAATGCCGTGGACAGGGGAGCCTGGCGGGCTACAGTCCATGGGGTCTCAAAGAGTCTGACACAACTGAGCCACCAAACCAAACAGCAGTAGCAGGCCCTCAGTCTTGCCCCATTGTGGGGCACCTCCCACCAAAGTTTATTTGCATATAAAGCCTCCCTGAAGGTCATCTGCATACAAAGAAAGGATGCTTCTGGAAAATCTCCTTAACTACTTAATTATCCCCTTAATTAATAATCAAGAGATTGTCATTCTGATCCCCTTTGATTTAATATCCAAAGATCATCCAGTTTCAGTGAACAATTATCTGAATTGTCCCTAGAAAGGAAAATGTCTGGATCAAGTTCCTTAAAGAATTAAGAATAAAGTATATTTACCTTGTAGTTAAATCCCTCTGAGCAACTTTTTACGTTTTCAATGTACTTTTTACATGTCATTTCTATTTGGAACCTACGGCCATAAGAAAGAGAGGTCTTTTCCAGTTTTGCACTTTCTGGTTCAAATGGCATTCTGGAAATGGATTTTGAGAGCTGACTGTCCCTTCTCTCCTCCAGTGGAGACTCTGATGAAGGGGTGTTCTGCGAGGAAGCAGGGAAGGCTGTCTTTTGAGAATTTCCTTTGACTGATACGGGCAGTGGGGACTCGCACAGCAGAGCTGGGAGCCAGGACTGGGACGAGGGACGCTGCCGTGCTCTCCTGGCCAGCGTGGGGAGAAGTCCGAGAGCCCGCTTGGTCCGGAGGAAGAGGCAGGCCGCCCGGGACCCCGGAGCGCCTCTCCGAGCGCAGGGAGCGACACCCGGGTCCCAGGCATCGCTCGAGGCGGGGGATAGGTTAGAAGGGCATCCTGGCCTCTGCGGTACTTCTGCAGGGTTGAGGGACCGTCCCTTCTTGGGCTAACTCCCCATCGCTTGATGTTCACCTCTGATAGAAACCTCCCAGAGGGATCCTGGAGGCCAGTGCCTGCGGGCAGCAGCCCGGGCACCCTAGCCGCCAACTGAGGGGGACAGCGACTTGGGGAGAGGGACGCAAGGCCGCTGGGCGAGGGGAGAGTGGTCAGGGAGACCGTGGGCCTCAAAGCAGGAGGCTCTGGAAAGCAGTTTTTCTCTAGTGTCTTCTTGATGGCCTTCTCTAAATCTGCCTGTACTTCTTCTGCTGGAGCTTGTGTGCCTTGAGGGGGTGGGGAGAGTTGGTGGGGAGGGAGGTGAAGGTTGAGGAGAGCAGCAAGGCAGTCTTTGGGAAGAAAGACCCTCTCTTCCTCTACTGTTTTCCTGCTAATACCTTGGGATCTTCACAGCTGAGAAGGGATGAGCTTTGAGGATATTAATGGCAAGAAATGACTAGGATTCCTCTTGGGGGACAATCATCCCAGTGACCCTGTTTTTCAAGACATTTGCCCTTATCCTTGGTCTGTGATCATGTAGGAGAAAGTGATGGAATGTGGGAAGCATTTAACGGACTCATCCCAGGGAACTATGAAAAGGGGGATGCGAGAAAGTGGGCTTCCCAGGTGGCGCTAGTGGTAAAGAACCCACCTGCTAATGCAGGAGACTTGGTTCCTTCCTTGGATTGGGAAGTTCCCCTGGAGAAGGAAATGGCAACCCACTCCAGTATTCTTGCCTCGAGAATCCCATGGACAGAGGAGCCTGATGGGCTACAGTCCATGGTGTTGCAAAGAGTTGGAAACGACCGAAGGGACTTAACGCGCCTGAAGGCAGGCAAGAAAGCCAGGTATTTTAACCGATCAGAGTTATCGCAGTTCTACTGAGCATAGGCCCTTCCCTACCCCATCGAATCCCCAGGATCCTGGTCTGGTTGAGCCAGTGGGTGAGAACTGTGCCAGGGGAATGCTGCCTTGACCTTTAGGATCTTGACTTAGGCCCTGGTTTGACATGGGGCTTTGCTACAGAGCTGGAAAGTGAAACCCATTTTCTGCCCAAGCCTAGGTGGCTCCAGAAGGGGACCAGCCAACCCCGTCTGTCTGGAGCATCCCCTATCCCAGTGAACAACTCTAAGCGAATCATGCAATTAGGAGAAACCCCAGCTGGGAGGACATTGACATCACACTCCCTAGAGGAAGAGAAAATAAAGAGACAAGACAGTGCTTGGAGCCAGGCAGCCAGCGAGGGTGCCCTGGGGGAGAAATGACAAGTATCCCAAAGGGGGAGAAATTCACAAATTGAAAAAAGAAGTTTCAAAAGTGGCTTTAGAACTTAGCAGCAGCCCACGGCTATAGCCAGGATGGCAGAAGGCAAGGTGCTATATCAGGGGCTGGTCCTCTGTGGCCAGATTTAGTGGGAAAAAAGGGAGAGGCAGGAAGCTAAGGCAGCCAGGTGGGCAGGACTCGGCAGGTCCCATTCAGCAGCCACACAGGGAGCCCAGGGAGAGGCATGCCCTGGGGACAGGCCGCCTCCTCCCTGCACCCTCTCCCTCACCTTCCCTGCTCATTCTCTGCACTTTCTCCAGAGACCCAATCTCAGAAGCTCAGTGGCTCTTTCAGAAAGCTTCAAACCTTTATCAGCCAGAGAAATAAAAACAACCCCCCTCCAACCCCCGAAGTAAACAAACAGACACCTTGAGTATGCCTTTAGCTTTCTTTGAAAATCCGCAGAATCTGATCTCTTTCCAGGGCAGAATGACCAACCTCAGAGGGCTGTGAATCCCAGGGTCCCCTGGCGGCACATACACACCTCTGTCTTGACAAGCGCTCAGCCCAGCTCTTTCACAGCCCCTCTGAGTTATCCATCGTCAATGTTCCCTTCCCTGTTCACACTCCCTGGAAACGCATCAACACCATTTGTTGTGCTTTTTTTCGTTTTGCTCCAGAACAAAGGGGGTTTGTTGATGTGACCGGGTTGTAGAGAGCCCGACAACATTACTTTCTAGCTGAACCCCCAAGCCTGATCCACTTCTGGACAGCTGAGCCCCTAGATGAGTGATTTTTCGGATGAAAAATACTAGATGATAGATTTACCTCCATAGACTCCATAGAGGCATTTTCTTGGGCTTTCATAGGTCTCCAATATATGGAGGATTTTTTGCTGTAAATCATCCCCCTTTTTCTTCTGCCCTCTCTCTGCCTCTCTTATGAGTATGCCCATACCCAGCCCTGGAAGAACCACCTGCCTTAGAGTTTCCTTCTAGATTCTGCCTGAGCAGCACACGTATCTGTAATAAAAGAGTCCCAAGTTTCATCTTTCATCCGAGCCTCAGCATTGTTCCCTTAAGGCAAAGAAAGACTTACCCCCACCGCCTCGCTGCGGGTCTGTCACTCATGCCTCCCCCAGCCAGAGTGCAGCGCTCACATTGCCAGCCCCACAGCTCCCAGTGCGCCGGGAGTCAGATTACGGCCACTTGTCTGATTGGGTTTTTGAAGTCTTAGGGGTGGAAAGATTCGGCACCATGTGGCAGTCGCCAAGTTATATTTGAACTTGAAATGACTTTCTCTACCTGATCGCTAAAGACCCAGGGCATTTCAGGAACACAAAATGCTGGCTCACTTTAGGTTTCTTTAGCTGATAATCCTTGAAAATGAGGATTTCCCCAAGTCTTTATTTGAAATCCTCCCACCACAGGGAACTGCTGAGAACTTTTGTTGTTGTTGTTGTTCTGTGTACAGTCGAATTTGGGCGACTATTAAGAGCACGGATTTGCATTATCCAGCAGTTGAGATGAACTGAGTGAGATTCAGGCTTTGGTGCATTTGTTTTTGAGTGGCGACATAGCCAGTGGGTTCTATGCAAAGTTTTTGCTCACAGAAGCAGTTTTTAAAGTATTGCAGATCACTTCAGGTCGCTTGGAGCCTGTGCAGCACTGATTTGAGTAACAGGATATAAGACTGCTTTAGAGTCTCACCTGACTGTTATGTGAACAATTGTTGGGTAAGAAGTAGCAAATTTTAAACAGATAAACGTTGGATGACACAAAATTATTGGGAACTAGCTTGTTGTTGTTGTTCAGTCACTAAATCGTGTCTGACTCTTTGCGACCCCATGGACTGCAGGATGCCAGGCTGCTCTGTCTTCCATTATCTCCCCGAGTTTGCTCAAATTCTTGTCTGTTGATTCGGTGATGCTATCTAACCATCTCATGCACTGCTGCCCGCTTCTCCTTTTGCCTTCGATCTTTCCCAGGATTGAAGCCTTTTTCAGTGTGGTGGGAACTATAAGTAAGCTTGATATCTAGAAACCCAAGGACAGGACTGACTTGACTGTACCATTTGAGGGGTTCAGTGAAAAGTGAATGCAGGACTCCTTGTTGAAAAATTAAGAATTTCCAGTTTGCAACAGTAGGATATGAAAGAAAGTGTGGGACCCTTCTAAGTGCACAGATTGTGTGCCGGTAAGGCAGGCCCGACTAAAAAGTTTGGTGAACTCTGGAAGGTCTGACAGTGCCTGTATTACCATCTCATTTTTTTCTTTCTTTAAATGGACCACAGGTACCTAGAACTGGAATAATCATCATCCTTGATATAGGGCACTCTGTTATCACTGGTACATTTATTTTATAATTATATATTTTAATTAGTTACTTTTTAATAGTATAATGAACATCATACTGGCAACTAGACCTGTGATAATAACTCACTATTGGACCCTCTTTATCCCTCCCCTGCTTCTCTACCTACTGTCTCATTTCACATAGGAGCTTTTTTTTTTTTTCCCCCCCAGAATGGACTGTGGCAAGAAAGAAATAAAGGAGAGAGAAGAAGAAAATAGTTATGTTTTCACATCTTGGTTACAATTTCTTGTTTTCTTGTCTCTTTTGGATACTTGAGAACTGGGAATGGTTGAAAAGCTCTCATGAGAAAGAGGGATTACAATTTTGAGTGTGAATTTCAGAGGAGCTCTTTATTTCTGTTTCCAGCATTCTCAGATAACAAAGATTGAATTTATATCCTTTAAGAATGTGGCTGCATACTGATGGGTGTTCATCAGGGGTTTCAGCCTTTGAAAAAATATGCAAGTCAGAACAAACTCTGGTAAGAGGGCAACAGAGAATTTATGGCAATCTGCAAAGAACACTTAAAATATTTCCTGTTCATCCACCTTATTAGGACTGACTAGAATGCATTCCTTTTTTTTTATATAGCTGAGTAATATTCCATTGTATACATGTGCCACAATTTCTGTATCCATTCATCTGTTGATGGACATCTAGTTTGCTTCCATGTCCTGTTGTGAAGTTGGTTGTGAAGTTGCTCAGTCGTGTCCGACTCTTTGCAACCGCACGGACTGTAGCCTGCCAGGCTCCTCCGTCCGTGGGATTTTCCAGGCAAGAATATTGGAGTGAGTTGCCATTTCCTTCTCCATGTCCTATAACTATTGTAAAAAGTGCTTCCATGAACATTGGGGTACAGGTGCCTCTTTCAGTTATGGTTTTCTTAGGGTATATGCCCAGTAGTGGGATTGCTGGGTCATATAACACAATATTGTAAAGCAATTATGCTCTAATTAAAAAAAGAACAACAACAAAAATTATTTCCTGTTGATTGTTACAGCTGTTTACTATTCAGCTGTTTACAGATTTTTGAATGAGATTTTTTAAAGGTGCAAAATGTTCTTTTTTCTTTAATTTGAAAACTTTGATTTGGACATTGGGTCAGAAGTGCTTGTGAGGTCTTTGAGTCCAAGGAACAGTGCTGCAAGGTTTAGATTCTTCCTTGAGAATGAGGCCTGTGGTGCTAGCCACAGAAACCTATCAAGTGTGGCATTCTCTAGGGCTGCTGGTTACTGGGGGGACATTTTTTCAGGTCCACTCTTTGCAAGTTGCACTCGGCTCATTAGCATTCACTCCATGGTGGTGGCAGTTCCCGGCACCATTCTACAAAGTGCCAACAGAACTTGGTTACCACAGTTTCTCAGACCCTCTCCCTTTCTTCTGGCTGGCTGATCACTGCCCTGGTAGAATGTGTTGACAGTCCAGTTCCTAAGTGATGGCTGTTCCCATCGAGGGAAGGGCCACCCTAATTGGCATCAACTCACACTTATTAGTACTCCCAGCAGAGAGGTTCAGAATTGACCAGGGATTAACCCTTAACTTCCTGGAGGTAGTTTTTCTTTTCAGATATTCTTTATTATCCTTTCTATATTTGAGATGGTAACATTGACCTTCCTGTGCTACATTCGGTCTACCTACTTCCCTGGCTTTTCTTTAAACTAGGGATAGAAACTTCCAATAGGACTGTTTATGGCAATGCATACAGGATACAATAATGAAAGAAGTCAGCTGTATTGGACTTATGATTGTGCAAAAAGTATGAGGTGGGAGTCCTGGTGAATATAAGTAATAGCCTCTAAGTTGACCTGTTTTGAACTGGCTGAAGACTAGAACCAAAGATTTGAAATCTAAATTCCCCCCTGCCCCCCGCCACCACTGGTAACCTTAAAAAGGCCTAAATTCATTTAAAGATGGAATAACAATTTTAGGAAAAGAATGGTAACCTGGGACATTGGTTTAAAATCAGTCTTGTATGTCAAGCAAACTTGTGAGTTTTTAGTTAAATAGCTTTGTGAAGTTGTGGGTCAGTAACATATGAAAAAAATGAAGGCAGGGTAAATGTAAATTACAAATACTTGACAAAAACTAGTGGATGGATGCACTTTGCTCCTAATTTTTAATCTATGACATCATGTTGTTATCCTTGGGTGCTGATGTATATCTATGGGATTTGTAGACCCCTTTCCCCACCCTGGCCCTCAGAACTTTTAGTATTCCTTCATGTGTTCAGAGACTGAAGACTAACACAAACATACTAAAAACGTCAGCAAGGCCTCAGGATCAGATAGGAAGAGTCTCCAGGCTGGCAGGGAGAAGACTCAGTAGCAACTCACAAATCTCATCTTCTTTTTCATGAATCTCAACAATAGGAATCCCCGCAGAGCACTTATGTATCAGCAAGTTCATTAAAAACAAACACACAAAACAACAGCAGCAGCAGTGGCAACCACAGGCACAGGCACCACAACACAGGATTTCAGTGGAGATTTGTTGGCTTTTCAAAGAGGTGTTTACCTTATTATTGTTACAGTAACGCAGAGTGGTTGCTGGAAATATGGCGCACCACCCAAAGAGAAAAATAAAGATAGCAATCAAAAAACATAAAGGAATCAAAGAAAGTTTAACTTGCCTCCCTTTCTTGGTGAGGTGAAATTGACAAAACCGGGGTCTTTGCACCGGTGTGGACCCTTCCGCTCTATCGCTGCCCCTCCCCCGTCACCCCTTCCGTCTAAGTTTTCCCGTTCCTGATAGCCGGTGCTGTTTCCTTGGTTAAGGTCCAGGCTGACCCTGCTTTGGCTGGTGAGTTGTACTCTGCTGATATTTAAGGCAGGAATTCCCTGGGAAAATAGTCAAGAGATTCTTTTGGTGCCACTGGCAAGGTTCCAAAAGGTTTAGGGTTCCCCTCTCTAGGCAAATAGGCAGAGAGAACGGGAGGGATGGAGAGAGAAGCAGAAGGACTTTATTGAGTGACTGTGTTTCATCTGAAGCTTGTACAAAAAAGCAGAAAGGTGGTTGGATGACAATGCTTTTCTTAGCCCTTACCCAGCTTCTATGAGAGTTCAAAGTTTGGTTTGGGCGTTTTAAAGGCTGCTCAGACATCCACAGTGGGAAGTCAGTTTTCTCGGAAGTAAAGGACTTTGGGATCTAATGGGTTGGATCAGAATGTTTGGAATGGTTAATAATCTGTAAAGTGTAGTCTGTAGTAGTAATTGTTCCAAAATGTAAATTAAATTTGAAGGTTTTAAGAGCCAAAACAGCGTTTTTGGCAATTATCACTTATACAGAGAGATTCAGAATCCTCATGTTTTTAATAGACTTAAGAAAGATAATCCCAGTTTCAAGGAAAGAGCAAAATGCTTCAAATTCAAAGGACTCTCACAGAAGTAGACCAAAAAACAAGAAAATTAAAAGAAATGCTTTTAGAATAATACTAGAAACAGAACATTTTCTAAGAAAGGAGAAGAAAAGGTCATAATCTGTGACCATAAAAAATACAATAGACTCTCAACAGTTTAGTTATTTAAGAATTTTCTCAGATGAACCTTATGATTCAGACAAAGGTTTCTGTCCTGAATGATCATTCATGCTACTCTTTAACCTCTGTACTTCCTTTTCTCATATAGTCAGAAGAAATCTATGTGTGAAGAAATTCACAGGGCCTCTTAGAGGTGTCAAGTCTCACTGATGGCTTCACCACTGGATAGGAATATCCAATGCTACCCCTCGGCCCCTATGCCTGTTGTGGGGGACCATGCCGTGGCCACAGCTTGTCAGCTCCTCTAGGGAGCCACCTGAGGTAACCCATCTTCAATCCCTTTCCCCTCTCTCTGCCACATGATTCACTGTTTCTTCTTTTAAAATTCCTCAATATTTATTCCCTCCAGGAAACCTGCCCTTTGCAGACGCACTGGCTCTCATCACTTGAAATATAGCAACCTGTGAACCTATGTGAAACCCTACAGTTTTTAATAGGCAATGTCTCTATTATTCAGTGGTGTTTTGACGCAAGTTTCCCTCTCTTCTTGGATATGAACTGAAGTTGATATGCTGTGCTTAGTTGTTCAGTCGTGTCCGATTCTTTGTGACCCCACGGACTGTAGCCCTCCAGGCTCCTTTGTCCATGAGGATTCTCCAGGCAAAAATATTGGAGTGGGTTGCCATGCCCCCCTCCAGGGGATCTCCCCAACCCAGGAACCAAACACAGGTCTCTTGCATCGCAGGCGGATTCTTTACCATCCGAGCCACCAGGGAAGCCCAAGAATATTGGAGTGGGTAGCCTATCCCTTCTCCAGGGGAACTTCCCCACCCAGGAATCGAACTGGAGTCTCCAGCATTGCAGGTGGATTCTTTACCAGCTGAGCTACCTGGGAAGCCTTGTGGGCTATATATATCATATTAATTTCTTACAGTGGTGATGATTATGATGGATGGACAGTAATGATTTTGGTCATGATACCATTGTGCAGTGGAAGGATAAGGGGTAAGAGCTGCCAGTCTTAACTCTGTCACTTAATTCTTATTGGCTGTAGGCCACTTGATGTTCTGAACCCTGGTTCTTCATCTGTGAAATGGAACAAAGCATTTTCTGTCCTCTCTTTTTGTAAAGTTGTTTTAAGTCCAGATGCCCTCCTGACCCATTCTAGTTTTGGACCACCTCATGTGTGCTTGCTTGGGAATTCCATTTAGGAATTTCCCAAATTCCATCCTAGAATTGTCCCCACCACCCCAGAATCATCTGTTTACTTGTCTGTAATTGAAATGAGGGCAGAGAACACTCTCAATAATCATAGTAATTAATTAGACTTGGTAATTAATTGCTGTATCCTCAGCCTTTAGTATTTCTCCAAGGCACCCTTTAAAGACTGAAAATCATTGTGGAATAAGTAAATAAATGAATGAGGCTCAAATAGGGTGATACTAGCAGGAGAGTTTTGCCAACAGAATTGATAAGTATAAATAATGATCGTATGGATGTTTACGATAAAAAGGCATTGAGTTATAAGTCGAGAAGTTTATCTGTGCCAAACCTTGAAAAAGTCATTTTTCTTGACCTAATTTCCCCATTTATAGAACGAAGTGGTAACTCTTTTCTAAGTCAAGTAAGGGCTTCCCTGGTGGCTCTCCGGTAAAGAATCTACCCGCCAATGCAGGAGATGAGGTTGGATCCCTGGGTCGGGAAGCTCCCCTGGAGAAGGAAATGATGACCCACTCCAGTATTCTTGCCTGGAAAATCCCATGGAGGGGAGCCTCGCGGGCTATGGTCCATAGGGTCATAAAAGAGTTGGACATGACTTAGTTGAACAGGGCAACAACAACAACTCAGGTAAAAACTTAGAAACAGGAAGTTTTTAATGTATGTACAGTGCTTTGAAATAAAGAGCTAGATAATTGAAAGTATTAACATCAATGATAACATTTTATGAAGTTTATATGGGCATAAATAATTCCAAGATCACATTTTGGAGTTTAAATCAGAAGTAATATTTTATTTTATTTTTAGAAGTAATATTTTTAAAAAACCTCTGTCTTATGGATAAATCCAAAATATCTCAGTGAATTTTATTTAAAAAAGAAGAAACTGCCTTTATGTCATCTGCTTATTAGCTTAGTAACTCTTCAGGGATGATAATGACATTTATGCCTCTCACTTTTCCACCAAGGCTGAGTATTGCTGGAAAAATAATACCGCTGGGATTGATCATTTTACAAATTTATCATTTCCAGAGTAAACTTGGGCTTCCCTGGTGTATCAGTGGTAAAGAATCTGCCTGCCAATGCAGGAGACGTGAGTTTGATTCTTTGTTGGGAAGATCCCCTGGAGAGGGAAATGGCAACCCACTCCAGTATTCTTGCCTGGAGAACCCCATGGACAGGGGAGCCAGGCAGGCTGCAGTCCATGGAGTCACAAAAGAGTTCAACACAACTTAGTGTCTAAACAACACCACCAACACAGTAAACTTGCTCCTCAATGTCACTCAGCAACCCTATTGGTTCAGAGGAATCTGTCCCGCATTCTCCCGTCAGGAAAGAGATGAAAATTGTTTGCAACCAGGGGCTTTAGCACAAACAGGAAATGACTCTGGCTTTCCTAAGCAAAGTGGACTTCATTGAAGGGATGGGTGCAGTTGTGTCTATCTCCTTTTGACCCCCATGGACCATAGCCTGCTAGGCTCCTCAGTCCATGGTTTCTCCAGGTAAGAATACTGAAGGGTTTTATCACTTCCTTCTCCAGGGGATCTTCCCAGCCCAGGAATTGAACCCGAGTCTCTTACATCTCCTGCACCAGGAAGCAGATTCTTTACTACTAGTGCCACCTGGGAAGCCCAAGGCAGGGTCAAAAGCTGGGGCAACACCTGCACCTCAGCTGCTGGGATGTCTGCTGTCCGGTGTTCTTTTCTTTGTGCATAACTGCCTCAAGGTATAAAGTCCCGGGACCCAGCCCTGGATATGAGTCAGGGAGAGAGATGGCTTCTGTGGAGGGAAGTCAGCAGGAATGATCCTGCTACCAAGGCCACACACAGAGAGTGAGAAGAAACCATGGTGGCAGCTAACACTTTTATAGATACTCATTTGGGCCTCACTTTTTTTTTTTTCTGTGCAAGGTAGGATCTTAGTTCTCCTACCAGGGATCGAACCTGTGTCTCCTATATTGGAAGCATGGAGTTTTAACCACTGGACCACCGGGGAAGTCCTCGAGCCTCACTTTCTACCATCCCTGACATCCTCTCTTCTTTCTGGTCATATGAGACTATATTAGTCTGTTAGAGTTGCCATAACAAAGAACCACAGACTGGGTTGTTTAAATGACAGACATTTATTTTCTCACAGGCTAGAAGTCCTTGCCTAGATAATTCAGACTTTGTTCTTTAAAATTCAAGTTTTACTTTCTCTATTAAACCTTCCCTGTTCCTATAGTTTTGTCTAGATGCCATTTCTCTTATTTTTCACAGCACCTTCTAAAATAGCTTTGTACTTTTCTTACTTCCAGGCATGTGAATACCAAATTCCCTTTACATCCCTCCCTAAGAGACGTGGGAGTAAGAACGTATGAAAACCAAAGTAAGAACGTATGTTCTCCCCAGTAAGAATGTATGAAAACCAGACTTTATAACCAGTACTTGACAAAAGATGGTAGGACTTGTGCTTGGGGTTTCCAAATAGGGTTGCATTAGTTAAGATTACTGGGCTCAGTGATAAAGAGGAGAAGCAGAAGGAGGAGAAGCAGAAGACTTGGTTTGATCCCTGGGTTGGGAAGGTCCCCTGGAGAAGGAAACGGCAACCCACTCCAGTATTCTTGCCTGGGAAATTCCATGGACAGAGGAGCCTGTTGGGCTACAGTCCTTGGGTTGCGGAAGAGTCAGACATGACTTAGTGACTAAACAACCACAAGTTATAATTACACTGCTGGATAGTTAGTGGCTTACAGCTCTGTCTCTAACTCAAGAGATAAATTCCTTGGGGCAGAGATTATGTGTTAGTTGTTTGTGCAACCCTGGAAAATAGAAGATGGTCAATACATTTTGGTTGGTTGGATGAATAAATAAATGAATGAGGAGTTTACAAAAATGGTTTCACACATTTTTCAGTATGTTTATGAGATAAGCAGAGTGTTACTTCTCTAGTTTTGGTCTAAGTTGATGGAGAATTTAAGTGACCCAGAAGGTCAGAAGTTAATCAAACCAGATTTGTCCTATTATATATATTATACAACTATTTTTTTTTAGCTACTGTGGGGCTGTTGGCTGCTCTTTAAGCATATTCATTCTGTCAGGGTACAAGTGTACCTTTTGATTTATTTAAGAGATTTAAATAGAAATTTATGTTTTGATTTTCTTTTGAAAATAGAATAGTTGGTGGGAAAATTGGTGAATTTTGGGATCATTTGACAAAGTATTTTAACAACCATGGAATTATATCCTTGTTAACTGGTTAGATTATTATTATTTTACTATACAGTTTTTTAGATTATCATTTTTTTTTAAAATAACATGTTTATTTCTAATTGGAGTGACTTTTAAAGGTTTAGGGAACCAGGAACACACTGACATAAGGAACTGTGTTACCCATTGATATCTGAGAGGGATTAGTACAACAGAGTGTTGTAACAAGGACTAAACAGTTTTATAGACATACTCAATGTATAGTTTATAGTTTTGTTGTGATATTTTTCCACGTACAAGTCTTTATCATCACCCAAGGGGGCATATGAAAATCAGTTTATAAACTTTCAAGAGCAATACAATTCTTCTTTATTATTATTGTTGCGAATAATCCCATTTTAAAAATGAGAGCTTGTTGAGTAAATGGAAGAGCTCTACGATGCCCTGGTAATACCAACATTATTCCACCTTCATTAGTGGGTCATGTCGCACACCTCACAGAATAAGTATGCAGACTTCATATACCTTCTCACTCTGCACAACATTTTGAGTAGAAAAAGACAAATAGCCCATGGGTTGTCAGAATATCTCTTTCTATTTGGAAAAATCTCACCAAAATCAACCCTCCCTCAACCGCAATTACCTACCAGAGACCATTAACTCTACTTTCCCCTGTGTAGCCAAATACCCTTAAAAAAGATCATTTCCATTTGTTGTCTCTTTTCTCATGCTTTATCCTTTGCAATCTAATTTTCTGTCCCTATCGCTCCCTGTGAACTGCTCTCCTCTGTTGTGTGCCTCTAGAGGAAATGCTCCCATCCTTACCTCCCTTGACTCTCTGCAGACCTGACCCTGCCCACCACTCATCCATCATCATAATGTGCCAGGTCTGTGCTAAGTGCTTGACACGAGATGGTTTATTTAATCTGGGTGGCATCCTGATGATGGAGCTCTGATTGTTATTCCATGTCACAGATTAAAACAGAAACCAAAGAAACAAGTGCCTGAAGTCATACACCTCACAAGTAGAAGTGCAGAGTCTCAAACCCAGGTCTCCATGACCCCAAAGCTACAGGTCTTAGCACCACAATCTACCCCCTTCTAGAAACATCTGCATCTCTTTCCCATGACATCATTCTTCAGGTTTGTTGTTATCAATTTCTCAAGCCTTTATCATTTCTATTGTACCTTCACTATATTTTTTCCATATTGAAGTCAAATTTTCACTGCATATATATATATATATATATATATATATATATATATATA